>NC_045612.1:103992625-104294644 GCF_009762305.2 Zalophus californianus | reverse complement strand
ATAAAGGCTTTGTGTTGTGTGTGTGTTCATTTTGTTTGGATATTAACATTCCTGCATTTGTTTGCCATTTCTGTCTTTTGTCTATTGGATTCAGCTAATCACTATAAAGTGTCGAAAACACCCAAATAATGGATAATTGAGCATATGTCCTTTATTTGTGGTAGCAAAATTGGTCCCCCTCAAATTCCTGTGGAGCTGAGCTACATCTTTGCTCTAACGGTCACTTCTTTTCACAGTCATTTTGCCATTGTGTCAGATCTATAGTTCAGCTGTTGTACTCTCTGGAAGTTTCCATTCACTTTTAGAAAAGATAGGTGAATCATATGAGAAGCATGCCTAACTGATAAATAGTGACAGAGCATAATATCAAAACATGACAGCGATGCCTGGGTGGCTCAGTCAGTTAAGCGTCTGCCTTTGGCTCAGGTCATGATCTCAGGGTCCTGGGATCGAGCCCCGCATCAGGCTCCCTGCTCAGTGGGGGAGGGGGGTCTGCTGCTCCCTCTCTGCCCCTCCCCTACTTGTGATCTCTCTCACCAGCTCTGCTCACTTGCTCTCTCTCTCTCTCTCTCTCAAATAAAATAAAAATAAATCTTTAAAAAGAACATGACAGGCCGCACAGTAAGAATGCTCTGCTATAGGTTAGGGTTACTTAGTTGCACGTTTTTGCTCTCCTAACAGGTTGCTCACACCTTCAGGGGAAACCTGCCCAAAGCTATAGTACTTGACAGAATTTTCAAGAAGCAGGTAACAAAGAATTGGGAGGCAACGATCTAGCAAGAGCTCTAGCTTCAGCTTGTTCTCTTACCTTTGGCAAGCCAGTTGGGTTTTGGTTTTGTTTGTTTGTTTGTTTGTTTGTTTTGCACCTAAGATCCTGCATCTCTAAAACAAGGAAGGTGAATCAGCCCAGATTTTTAATTATTTTTTAACTTCTGATTATTGTAAAATGTAAGGGCAGAAACCAGAGATATCCCAAGCCCCTGTCACATATGCCTAGCACATTATAGTGTTCCCTATACATCAGTTGAGTTGAATTGGAATTTTTTGGTAAAAATCTTAGGTGAAATACTGATGTGTAATATGAATAAAAGCAAAGCTGCTTTTGTCCAGAGAGGGTGGGTGGTACAAGTCAAGCCATGTGGACCACGCTTTATCTCCATCTTCACTTCACCTGCCCAGAGGGGCACTATGGAAATCACAGGGCTTTAGGGAACACAATTTAAAAAATCAGAGGAATTAATAAGCATATAATTTTCTCCGGCTCCAACATTCTTTGATTCCTTTGCTAACTTGGAATCATCACATAGAGAGTAATAGGAAAGGTCTTAAAGATACAACATTATGCCACAGGGTAGGTGGTGGGTTGAGGTGGAGAACCACAAAACCATTTTATATTCCTGAAACAATGTGCTACATTTGCATTTTATTATCTTTCTCTACAGTTCTGTTCTCTTACTAGAAATCAGTGTGGGATGTGTTTGAACAGAGAACATTTCTCTCAGCTGCTTTCTGTAACAAACTGTTGAGTTGTCTACTTATAACTACGTAATCACAAAATTTTATAAATTGAGTTAATTTCCTGAATAAGCCAGTTATTTTGATACCATAGTTGCTTTTGAAGTTCACTGAAAGCATATGAGAATCCGAGCCTAGGAAATGTGGCTTTTTGACCTAGTAATGGTGAACTGTTTTGCCAACCTTTAGTGAATAATCTACTTTATTTAGCTGGTAGGAGAATAAAAATCTGTTAATCTCAGTGTAGGCAAAAAATAAGAGTAAGATTAATCAGAGATGTCAAATCTTCAAGAAGAATTTTGGAGTGATTTATCTCATCCCATTACCCCAACTTTCCTTTCCCCTTCATTCCCATCCCTGTGTTAAATGCTAACGAAGATGAATGAATAATGCATTCAATTACTTGCAAATGAAAGCTATTGATCCTCTGTGAGGTTGGTGTCCCAAACCAGGACTCTTAAAACTCATCCCTGTTTTTCTACATTGGGGGTTCATGATTCATTTGCACAGACTGCGTTTTCTGTTAAAGAGAAATGAAGGTGAGCTGCCGAGGCAGATTGAATTCTCGAATCCTTTGGTGATGAGGACATGTGGCCAAGTCCTGGCACTGCTGTGTAGATCAGCCTTCCAGTTATCACCCAAACTGTCACGGCCTCCTGGCAAGGAAGGCATAAAGCCCTCGAAGTGAAAACATTTAGTTCGGCAACCCTTAATTGATCATTTCTGTCCTTGTTACACAGTGGAAGTTACCTTGACAGGTTTCAAGGGACCTGGGAGATTGATTCAGAGAAGGGGGGGAGGGAGGCTTAATGAGGGAGAACTGTCTGTTTGTCTAAAGTCCAGACAGTCTCCTTTGGCTAGGAATGAAGTCTGCAGTGGGAAACCTATCTTCAAGGGGCATCATAATAAAACTCTTAGGTCTGTAGGCTGATAACTGATAAATTGATGGGAGCGCAGAGCAGCAATATGTGGAAGCTGAAAAATCAAAGCAAGTATATCATGCAAATTAGCAATAAATGCTACAAAATGTAATGGATAATAGTGATAAGAGGTTTTGAGTAAATGGCAAGTATCATTTAAAATATTATCTTGGTGAACACTTGTGTGCATGTTGGAGTGTGCCGCTTGCACTTGTACTAATTGAATGCCACACTGCTATCCCTTTAGTGATTACGTGTGTAAGAAATACTCAACCTATTTATTAAGTTAGGGGTTTTGAGGCAGTGTGATCCAGGGTATGGAAACTTGGAAAGGGATTAAGGAAAATAAGACAACATTATGTCCCCCAAATGGTCAAAATGCACAGTACAGATACCACGTTTATCTTTAATTAACACAGAAAATGTAGGGTACCCTTTAAAATGGAAAACAAGGTGCAAATTGAAAATATTTGATGAAGCACAGTCATATGTTCTTAAGGACTGACCAATCCTGATTCCAACTTCAACGGTCTCATATGACTGTCAATTTGGAAGTGTTATATTTGACTCGTGTACAATCTAATAGCTTTTCAGCTCGCCTGAAGGTACTACCTGCAATATGTAAGTCATTACTTGGTAGAATGCTTTGACACACTGCTCTGAGAATGAAAAATATCTGGGAAAATAAACTGTGTTCTATCATTCAGCTCATGCAGTGTAACTAGAAGTCTGTATTGTTATTGTTTTTCAGCCCCTCTGACTGATAAGCCACCCAAGCTTTTGTATCCTATGGAAAGTAAACTGACAATTCAGGAGACTCAGCTGGGTGAGTAATTCCTTAATTCTGGTTAATACCCTTTTCTCAATACATTCTGACAGTTAATAAGCCTAGATTGTAACCTGATGTCATCCTCTAAGCTAAACCTGTGTGTATTTAAAGGGAGCAAAAATAGGAAATCCCAGCAAACATGGCCCAATCCATCCCCCACCGTCTGTGCATTAGGACCAAGCTGGACATATGGATATAAAGACTCAGGTGTTTTTCATATGGTTGTTAGGAAATGAGATGGACTGAAGGTCTTATTGGTGGCATTATATTGTCATTTTATACGGCTTGACCTGGTTTTACAACAGGCAGTGTGGAACTCTGAGTTATACCATTAGTATATTAAAACACAATTTTTGAAAATTAGGAGGAAAGGTACAGATTCATTAAGGTAAGTGTCGCCATTACAGTTAGAAATCATTTTTATCTAATCAAATGTAAAGGACATTATGCTATTTTATTTTTAATGAAATGTGAGCAAGTGGCTTTTGGTTAAAGGACTAACAGGTTTGGGACATAAGAACATGGACAGAATTGCTTTGGTAAAAATATCCAGTTGTCTACAAATCAGAATTCTAACTTAGTAATCTTAGAATTCAGTCTGGAATTTCCAAATGTGGTGTATCTATATTCAGTATAATTTTAAGTATAATTTTAACCATATATTCATGTTTGTTAAGGAATTTTTTCCCACACTCACCATTTGACAGTAGAAATACTTTATTATATACAACTAAAAAGGAATTGATAGACCATCCCTTAAGCTGTCGATGTTATTGTTTTGGGACTGAGAATTTGGATTAAAATTGTAAATCATCTTCAAAATGAAGATTACAGATGTGATCATCTTTAGTAATAGTATACTCAATATTTTTGTTATATTCAAATTTATAGTGCAAAAAGATATGGTCTTAGAACCTATGAAATTATTATAGTTAACAGATTTCTAACATTGGAAATACTAACTTTAAGGCATGAACATATGCAAGATTTATACAAGTCAGGGTATCAGTATGCCTCTTTGATGATAAACCCAAGCCTTTGAATTGATGCCATATACATGCAAGTAGTATGCAAATTGTCATTATTTTGAGATAGAAGACCACAAGCATCATTAAAGCAAAGCTCTATATGAAACAAAGAGATATATTAAAATTGCATCATGCTCTTTACTCATGTTATGGTGTATTAAAGTATATTAGCTTTTATTGCTACTTTCTGAGGGAATTTTGAAATGTAAATTCTAAGTGGCCACACTCATATACACATTTCAGTATTCCTAGGAAGATGTATTTCTAAGGAGTTATACAAAACTATATATATATATAATATATTATATATATTATAATATATATAATATATTATATATATATATAGTTTTGGAAAGAAGAAGTGGTTTATGGTGCCACTTATCAGTAATGAACATAGTGAAAATGAAATTAATTTTGTCTCTTTACTTGACAACATCATTAAAAGAATACTATGATTGATGGTTGCCCATTGGGTTTTCTTATATTATCTATTGTTCTCTATATTCTACTAAAATGTTATACAAAAGGGAATAATTCATAAAGCTTTTTTTAAAAAATTACTTTTTCTTGAACAAAAGTTATAAAGACTAATAAATTGGTTTGAAAATATGAAAATTTCTTATACAAATTTGAAATTTCAACTGTATATTCATTTGAAGAAAAATAGGCATGTCTGTTAGCAAAATGCTCTTAGAAGCACTATAATTCCTTTATTACCACCGCCAAAAGGAGCGTGAATTCTCTTTACATACCAGGTAAACTAGAGACATCAACCTGGGATTTGGATTCGTTTAAACAATTTTTGTTTCATTTTATTTTCTGAGTATGATTGTCAGTGTATAGGATAAATCATTTACTATTTAGGGAAATTTAACCTTAATCCTTGAATTTTTGGAGCAACAGTTGATTTGAAAAAACTACCCTGTTAGTGTTGTTACTGCAGTAGTACTGGAGTAGATGAATAGCTGATCACAAAGGGTAAGTGAAAATAGAAAGTAATATTAAGGACCAAACAAAAAGACTCCAGATGCCTAAAATATATTTGTTTTCTACAATATGTACTTTGGTTTTTCACCTCCTGGGGATTTAAGTTTTGCTTTTCCCGACTTGAAAAAGCTATCAAATTCAACAGGGTCAAATGTGTTACATCCTAAGAAAGGGGGACTGAATGAAGTTTCATGGGTTGGGAGTCAGGAGGGTGGCCAGGACCAGTAATAGAGCGCCTCTAATTGGTATGTACTCTTACGAGAAAGTGAGAATCTCCAACAGTTTCATTGGCCAAGAGCTCGGGTGTCTGACTCAACCTTGTCCTAAATTGGGAAGACTGACCTGAGAGGGTAATAAAACTAGCACATGAGCTACTGTATAAGAACAACAATCAGTAATTATACAAAGCTGAGTGGGTATATGTCTGGGGACCTAATCTGAACATTCTGGCAAAGTTATACACACATCCATTTTTCCTTGGTAACTGTAAACCCATCAGTTCTCCAGTTTGTCTGTAAATATATAAAACTCATTAATAATGTCATAGATAAAATCATGAAATGCACGGGTTTGTCTTCATCACCATATTCTCCATTTGCCTTTTGCTGGCCGTGCCCACCCTTCCCTTTCCACATCCCTTGTGGCTTCTTTTTCTTCCAGTAACTTCATCTTCTCAAAACTGGAAAGATTGACAGTAATCATTTAAACTATTCCAGTGTAGAAAGCAAAAGGCACAAAAAAGCAAAGTACCGAGGACGAAAGATAAAATAGTAACCCAATTCATATAAAGTATGTAAATTGGTGGGTTTGAATTTTAATCAGTTTTAATGTGGTTATAGCCTAGCATTTCCATTTTAAGTGGCATAAGTGTGTTACTTCACAATGTGAAAAAAAAAAAAAAGAACTTTGTCCTTTTTAAATAACTTGAAGACATCAGCAAATGTCTGGACAGCACTTTCCTGGGTAAAATCCCAGAAATCATGCTGTACGATTCTGAAGGTCAATTCAGGATGTGAGCCTGACTTAGTCCTTTCAGGCTGCGGTAGTTAAGGGAATCAAAAGACAGACACTATAATCTGGCTGAGCTTGAGCCCTGAGGGTGTCAGTCAGCAATGTGGCCTTCTTGTTATGGCCAGGAACCCATTTTCAGAAACTTACAGAACAAAGGATGTTATATTTACCATTAACAGACTTTCCAGGTTGTCACAGATTGCAAGATTTGAATCTTTTCTATGGCTGAGTAGTATCCCGTTGTAGACATCTATATCTCTATCTGGATCTATATCTAAACACACACACACACACACACACACACACACACACACACACACACACACACACATCTTCTTCATCCATTCATCCACTGATGGACGCTTGGATTGTTTCCATATCTTCACTCTTGAAAACAATGCTGTAATGAACATAGGGATATATATCTTTGCAAATTGGTGTTTTTGTTATCTTCAAATAAATACCCAGAAGTATCTCAGTGTAGTTTTGATTTGAATTTCCCTGTTGGCTAATGATGATGAACATTTTTTTCATGTGTCTGTTAGCCATTTGTATCTCTTCTGAGATACCACCTTACACCAGGTAGAATGGCAAAAATTGGAAAGGCAAGAAACAACACATGTTGGAGAGGTTGTGGAGAAAGGGGAACCCTCTTACACTGTTGGTGGGAATGCAAGTTGATACAGCCACTTTGGAAAGCAGTGTGGAGGTGCCTCAAAAATTTAAAAATAGAGCTACTCTATGACCCAGCAATTGCACTCCTGGGTATTTACCCCAAAGACACAGATGTAGTGAAAAGAAGGGGCACATGCACCCCCATGCTCATAGCAGCAATGTCCACAATAGCCAAACTGCAGAAGGAGCTGAGATGCCCTTCAACAGATGAATGGATAAGGAAGATGTGGTCCATATATACAATGGAATATTACTCAGCCATCAGAAAGGATGAATACCCAACTTTTATATCAACATGGATGGGACTGGAGGAGATTATGCTAAGTGAAATAAGTCAAGCAGAGAAAGTCAGTTATCATGTGGTTTCACTTATTTGTGGAACATAAGGAATAACACAGAGGACATTAGGAGAAGGAAGGGGAAAATGATGGGGGGTGGGAATCAGAGGGGAGATGAGCCATGAGAGACTATGGACTCTGAGAAACAAACAGGGTTTTAGAGGGGAGGGGGGTGGGGGGATGGGTTAGCCCGGTGATGGGTATTAAGGAGGGCACATATTGCATGGAGCACTGGGTGTTATACGAAAACAATGGATCATGGATCACTACATCAAAAACTAATGATGTATGGTGACTAACATAACATAATAAAATAAAATTTAAAAAATAAATAAATACCCAGAAGTAGAATTGCTGGATCATATAGTAGTTCTATTTTTAATTTTTGGGGGGAACCTACATGTGCTTTTCCACAGTGGCTACGCCAATTTACATTCCCACCAACAGTGCACAGGGTTCCCTTTTTTCCATATCCTCTCCAACATTTATTACCTGTTGTGTTTTTGATGATAGCCATTCTAACAGGTGTGAGATGATATCTCAGGATGGTTTTGATTTGCATTTCCCTGATGATTAATAACATTGAGCATCCTTTTATGTTCCGTGGGCCATTTGTATGCCTTCTTTGAAAAATGACTATTCAGATCTTCTCTCCATTTTTAAAATCAGATTGGGGGTGTTTTGTTATTATTAACTTGTTTGAGTTATTTGTGTATTCTGAATATTAGCTCCTCAGGTACATGATCTGTAATTATTTTCTCTGATTCATTAGGTGGCCTTTTTATTTTGTTGGTGCCTGCCTTTGTCATGCAGAAGCTTTTTAGTTTGATGTTATCCCACTTGTATATTTTTGCCTTTGTTTCTTTTGCTTTTAGAGTTGGATCCAAAAATTCCATGTCAAAACTGATGTCAGGGAGCTATGGCCTATGTTTTCCGTTAGAAGGGTTATGATTTCAAGTCTTACATTCAATTTGGTAATCCATTTTGAGTTAATGTTTGTGTATGGTATAAGGTAGTAGTCCAGTTTCATTCTTTAGCTTGTGACTGTCCAGTTTTCCCACCACCGTTTATTAAAGAGGCTATCTTGTTCCCATTGCATATTCTTGGCTCCTTTTTCATAAATTAATTGACAATGTATGTGTGAGGTCATTTCAAGCCTCTCTGTTCTTTTCCATTGATCTATATGTCCGTTTTTATGCCAATACATACTTTTTATTTACTGTAACTTTGTAATATAGTTTGAAATCAGGGAGTATGATGCCTCTAGCTTTGTTCTTCTTTAACAAGATCCCTTTGCTATCAGTAGTCTTCTATGTTTCCATACAAATTTTAGGATTGTTTGTTCTATTTCTGTGAAAAATGCCTTTGGAAATTTGATAGGGGTTGCATTAAATCTGTATATTGCTTTGGGTAGTTTGCAGATTTTAATAATATTAATTCTTCAAAGCCATGAGCATGGAATACCTTTTTATTTTTTATTTTTTAACATTTTCTTAAATTTTATTGTTATGTTAGTCACCATACAATACGTCATCAGTTTTTAATGTGGTGATCCACAATCCATTGTTTTCATATAACACCCAGTGCCCCATGCAGTACATGCCCTCCTTAATACCCATCACCGGGCTAACCAATTCCTCCTCCCCCCTCCCCTCTAAAACCCTGTTTGTTTCTCAGAGTCCATAGTCTCTCATGTTTCATCTCTCCCTCCGATTTCCCCCCCTTCATTTTCCCTTCCTTCTCCTAATGTCCTCCATGCTGTTCCTTATGTTCCACAAATAAGTGAAACCATATGATAATTGACTTTCTCTGCTTGACTTGTTTCGCTTAGCATAATCTCTTCCAGTCCCATCCATGTGGATGTAAAAGTTGGGTATTCATCCTTTCTGATGGCTGAGTAATATTCCATTGTATATATGGACCACATCTTCTTTATCCATTCATCTGTTGAAGGGCGTCTCGGCTCTTTCCGCAGTTTGGCTATTGCGGACATTGCTGCTATGAACATTGGGGTGCATGTGGCCCTTCCTTTCACTACATCTGTGTCTTTGGGGTAAATACCCAGGAGTGCAATTGCCGGGTCATAGGGTAGCTCTATTTTTAACTGTTTGAGGCACCTCCACACTGTTTTCCAAAGTGTCTGTACCAACTTGCATTCCCACCAACAGTGTAAGAGGGTTCCCCTTTCTCCACAACCTCTCCAACATGTGTTGTTTCTTGCCTTGCCAATTTTTGCCATTCTACCTGGTGTAAGGTGGTATCTCAATGTGGTTGTGATTTCAATTTCCCTGATGGCTAAAGATGATGAACATTTTTTCATGTGTCTGTTAGCCATTTGTATGTCTTCCTCAGAGAAGTGTCTTTTCATATCTTCTGCCCACTTTTTGACTTGATTATTTGTTTTTTGGGTGTTGAGTTTGAGAAGTTCTTTATAGATCTGGGATACCAGCCCTTTTTCTGTAGTGTCATTTGCAAATATCTTCTCCCATTCTGTGGGTTGTCTCTTTGTTTTGTTGACTGTTTCCTTTGCTGTGCAGAAGCTTTTTATCTCGATGAAGTCCCAAAAGTTCATTTTTGCTTTTGTTTCACTAGCTTTTGGAGATGTATCTTGAAAGAATTTGGTGTGGGCGATGTCAAAGAGATTACTGCTTATGTTCTCCCCTAGGATTTTGATGGATTCCTGTCTCACATTGAGGTCTTTCATCCACTTTGAGTTTATCTTTGTGAATGGTATTAGAGAATGGTCGAGTTTCATTCTTCTGCATGTGGCTGTCCAATTTTCCCAGCACCATTTATTGAAGAGACTGTCTTTAATCCATTGCATGTTTTTTCCTGCTTTGTCAAAGATTATTTGACCATAGAGTTGAGGGTCCATATCTGGGTTCTCTATTCTGTTCCATTGGTGTATATGTCTGTTTTTGTGCCAGTACCATGCTGTCTTAGTGATCACAGCTTTGTAATATAGCTTGAAATCAGGCAACGTGATGCCCCCAGCTTTGTTTCTCTTTTGCAACATTTCCTTGGCGATTCGGGGTCTTTTCTGATTCCATACAAATTTTAGGATTGTTTGTTCTAACACTTTGAAAAATGTCATTGGAATTTTGATCGGGATGGCATTGAAGGTATAGACTGCTCTGGGTAGCACATTTTAACAATGTTTATTCTTCCGATCCATGAGCGTGGAATATTTTTCCATCTTTTTGTGTCTTCTTCAATTTCTTTCATGAGTGTTCTGGAGTTCCTAGAGTATAGATCCTTTACCTCCTTGGTTAGGTTTATTCCGAGGTATCTTATGGTTTTTGGTGCTATTGTAAATGGAATCATTTCTCTAATTTCTCTTTCAACAGTTGCGTTGTTAGTTTATAAGAAATCAACTGATTTCTGTGCATCGATTTTGTATCCTGCCACATTCCTGAATTGCTGAATGAGTTCTAGTAACTTGGGGGTGGAGTCTTTTGGGTTTTCCACATTAAAGTATCATGTCGTCTGCGAAAAGAGAGAGTTTGACCTCTTCTTTGCCAATTTGAATACCTTTTATTTTTTTTTCTTGTCTGATTGCTGTTCCTAGGACTTCTAGTACTATGTTGAACAATAGTGGTGAGAGTGGGCATCCTTGACGTGTTCCTGATCTTAAGAGAAAGGCTCTCAGCTTTTCCCCATTGAGGATGATATTTGCTATGGGTTTTTCATAGATGGATTTTATGAACTTGAGGAATGTTCCCTCTGTCCCTATACTCTGAAGAGTTTTAATCAGGAGAGGATGTTGTATTTTGTGAAATGCTTTTTCTGCATCAATTGAGAGGACCATATGGTTCTTCTCCCTCCTCTTATTAAGGTGTTCTATCACATTGATTGATTTACGAATGTTGAACCACCCTTGCACCCCGGGGATAAATCCCACTTGGTCGTGGTGGATGATCCTTTTAATGTATTGTTGGATCCTATTAGCTAGGATTTTGTTGAGGAATTTGGAATCCGTATTCATCAGGGATATCGGTCTGAAATTCTCCTCTTTGATGGGGTCTCTGCCTGGTTTGGGGATTCAGGTAATGCTGGCCTCATAGAATGAGTTTGGAAGTTTTCCTTCTGTTCTGTTTTCGAAACAGCTTCAGTAGAATAGGTATTATTTCTTCTTTGAATGTTTGGTAGAATTCCCCAGGGAATCCATTAGGCCCTGCACTCTTTTGGGAGGTTTTTAATCACTGCTTCAATCTCGTTAGTGGCTATTGGCCTATTCAGGTTGTCAATTTCTTCCTGATTCAGTCTTGGCAGCTTATAGGTATCCAGGAAGGCCTCCATTTCATCCAGATTGCTCAGTTTATTGGCATATAGTTGTTAATAATAATTTCTAGTAATTCTTTCTATTTCCTTGGTGTTAGTCATGATCTCTCCCCCTTTCGTTCATAATTTTATTAATTTGGGTCCTTTCTCTTTTCTTTTGGATAAGTCTGGCCAGTGGTTTATCGATCTTATTAATTCTTTCAAAGAACCAGCTTCTAGTTTCGTTGATCTGATCTACTGTGTTTCTGGTTTCTAATTCATTGATCTCTGCTCTAATATTATTTCTCTTCTAATGCGTGGCTTAGGCATCGTTTGTTGCTTTTTCTCTAGTTCTTTAAGGTGTAGGGTTAGTTGGTGAATTCGGGATTTTTCTGTTTTTTTGAGTGAGGCTTGGAGGGCTATGTATTTCCCCCTTAGGACCGCCTTTGCAGTATCCCATAGGTTTTGGACCGATGTGTTTTCGTTCTCATTGATTTCCACGAATTGTTTAAGTTCTTTGATTTCCTGGTTGACCCAAACATTCTTGAGCAGAGTGGTCTTTAGCTTCCAAGTGTTTGAATTTCTGCCAAATTTTTTCTTGTGATTGAGTTCCAGTTTTAAAGCATTATGGTCTGAGAATATGCAGGGAATAATCTCAATCTTTTGGTATATGTTGAGACCTGATTTGTGACCCAGCATGTGGTCTATTCTGGAGAAAGTTCCATGTGCGCTCGAGAAGATGAGTATTCTGTTGTTTTAGGGTGGAATGTTCTGTCAGTATCTATGAGGTCCATCTGGTCCAGTGTGTCATTCAAAGCTCTTGTTTCTTTGTTGATTTTCTGCTTAGATGATCTGTCCATTGCTGAGAGTGGAGTATTGAGGTCTCCTACAATTAACGTATTGTTATCAATAGGACTCTTTATTTTGGTGAACAGTTGGCTTATGTAGATGGCTGCTCCCATGTTAGGGGCATAGATATTTACAATTGTTAGATCTTCTTGTTGGATAGACCCTTTAAGAATGATATAGTGTCCTTCTGTGTCTCTAACTACAGACTTTCGTTTAAAATCTAATTTGTCTGATCCAAGAATTGCTACCCCAGCTTTCTTTTGAGGTCCGCTGGCATGGAAGATGGATCTCCATCCCTTCACTTTCAGTCTCGATGTATCTTTAGGTTCAAAATGAGTCTCTTGTAGGCATCCTATGGATGGGTCCTGTCTTTTTATCCAGTCTGCAACCCTGTGCCGTTTTATGGGAGCATTTAGGCCATTCAAGTTGAGAGTGATTATTGAAAGATATGAATTAATTGTCATCATGTTGCCTGTGAAGACGTTGTTTTTATGGCTTGTCCCTGTAAATTTCTGTTGTATATCACTCTTGGGGTCTTTCTCCTTTTATAGAACCCCCCTTAATATTTCTTGCAGGGCCGGCTTAGTAGTCACATATTCTTTCAGTTTCTGCCGGTCGTGGATCTCTGCATCTCTCCATCCATTCTAAATGACAGCCTTGCCGGATAAAGTATTCTTGGCTGCATGTTCTTCTCATTTAGTACCCTGAATATGTCTTGCCAGGCCTTTCTGGCTTGCCAGGTCTCTGTGGATAGGTCTGACGTTATTCTCATGTTCCTCCCTCTGTACATAAGGAATCTCTTCCCCCTAACTGCCCTTAAGTTGGTTTCCTGGGTTCTAAGATTTGCAAGTTTTACTATTACATGCCAGAGTGTTGGCCTGTTTTCCTTCATCTTGGGAGGGGTCCTCTCTGCCTCTAGGACGCGAATGTTTGTTTCATTCCCCAGATTAGGGAAGTTCTCAGCTACAATTTGCTCAAGTACATCTTCTAGTCCTCTCTCTCTCTCCACTCCCTCCAGGATTCCAATTATTCTGACATTGGAACGCTTCATGGTGTCACATATTTCTCTGATTCTATTTTCATGGATTCTGAGTTGTTTCTCCCTGGCCTCCTCTTTTCCCTTTTTATCTATTATATTGTCTTCCAGGTTGCTTATTCTTTCTTCTGCCTCACTTACCCTATCTGTTAGATTATCTAGATTGGATTGGATCTCATTGGTAGCATTTTTAAGTTCTGCCAATTCAGCTTTCATTTCTGCCCTTAGAGACTCTAAGTTGCCATTAATTTCTCCATTCTAGCCATTGTCTTCACAATTGCTTAGCCTGAATTCCATCACCAACATCTTGGTTATATCTGCGTCCATTCGTAAATCTGCAGCATAAGTCATGATCTCTGAGTCTTTTCTATTTTGGGGGTTCCTCCTCCTAGTCATTCTGTTGATGGGTGTTTGAGGGAATGTATAGAGTCCAAATTATTGACCAGAACCCAAGCAAATGCACCTGTTTTCTTGGGACGTTAGGGTTGCTGGCCTCTTGTTTTCCCAGCCTGTCTTCTGTGGGAGGGGCCTGCCGCACTGTTACTCAGGCAACCCTGTTTGGGCGGAGTTGCCCTGACCACCTGTGGCGGGAGATGGGCTCAGCGGGAATCAGTTTTGGGGGCTTTTGTTCTCTGGCACCTTTCCCTGGCGGCTTCCCACATCTCTTCCGCGAGTCAGAGCAGAAGAGACCGTTTCCAACCCTCTGCCTCAGAGCAGAGAAACTGCAGTCTGTTCTCCAGTGAGCTCTCTAGGCCACACTGTCTCCGTTTCTGTCTGTGCTGCTATAAACTGCAGCGGCCTGGGTTGTGCACCCCCCGCAGCGCCCCCAGTTCTGCCTCCAGGTCGGAGCACATCTCTGCCCTTTGTGCTTCTAAAACCGTCAGCCACCCCCAGATCGCAGGCGCGACCCCACTGCTCCGGGTTTCCACCCTGGGGGCTGCCCTAAAGTCCTTTCCCCACCTGTGCCCCGTCCCCAGTGCATGAGGCTGTCGCTCACCGGTGGTGTAGGATCCCCATGGCCAGGCTCCCTCCCGCTGCCATTTATCCTCTGATAGATATCTGCCCGAGGAATCAGGGCTCTCTGCTTCGGACCTCAAAAGCAGCTGTCTGCGATATTCTGTTTGTAGAGATCCAGATCTTCTTACATCTCAGGCTGGTTTCATGGGTGCTCAGAATGGTCTGGTAGATATCCAGCTCAATTCCGGGTACCAGTTGAAATAGGGTCCCCTACTCCTCCGCCATCTTTCCTTCAATCAACATTTTTTAAATACAAAGAATTCCATAAAAAAGAATGAGATCTTGCCATTTGCAACAATATGGATGGACTCAGCAGCTATGCAGAGGGTGCAAAACGGTGGGGCCAAGGGAGGCAGAGACCTCCTGGGATGCAGCCTAGTCCCCTGAGCCAGGCAAGCTCTCTATTTTTTATTTTTTTAAATGTTTTTTATTATGTTATGTTAGTCACCATACAGTACATCATTAGTTTATTTATCTATTTATTTTTATCTTCTTCAATTTATTTCATTAATGTCTTAATTTTTCAATATACAGGTATTTCACCTGCTTGGTTAAATTTATTCCTAGGTATTTTATTCTTTTTGATACAGTCGTAAATGGGATTGTTTTCTTAATTTCTCTTTCTGATAGTTAATAATTAGTGTATAGAAATGCAACAAATTTCTGTGTATTGACTTTGTATCCTGTAACTTTACTGAATTCATTTATTAGTTCTAACAGATTTTAGAGTTTAGAGTTCTAATGCATATAATAACTCTTTAATCTTTGGTAAGATTAATAAAATGATACATCTTTGTAACAATGCTTTTGAAGGAAAAGTCAGTTTCCTTTGAAATCAGAATTACTTCTTCCTCTCCCTTCTTACCTCTTTCACTCTTTACTCATTACCTACAGCAGCCTCTCTTTTTTCAGAATTAGCCACATTTGGAGGGTTTCAAATAAATCTAGTCCATTTAGGTAAAGGAAACCGAATTGAATGTCTACAGTCTCTATTTTCTTCTCTTGCTTATCCTAATACTCATTTGAGTACTTTCTCTAGATTCTATGTTTCTTAATAAAGTTCATAGTAACTTTGTGATATATCCTGGACACAGGAAATGCTAATAAATACTAATTGATGACAAGGTATACATGCCACAAAGGGCACACATCTCCAAATTTTCTGCAAAGGAAAAAAATGAGACAACTAAATAAACTGCCCAATAGTGCATTTATTTTTCTTTAGTATTTAATATGTTTGTGAAGTTTGTTAGAAAGCAAACACTTCTGTATCTGAGCAAGTAACAAGGATTCACCAATGTTAACGTGGGGAGGAAAGTGGTTGATGACAATATTGAAACCTCGAATTTTTAGACATCTGTCCAAGTAAAGGGACACACATACATGTAACTTTATCCAATTTAGTTACAGGCTAATTAAAATAAAGTGTCACACTAGAACTTAAGTAGCACATCGTGCCCTGTTATACTGTATTATAGCTTGCAGAATTTTAAATTTCAAGAAGACTGAGGGAAAAAATTTTGTATCTTATATAATTATATTGGTCCTGACTGATATCCTTATAGAAAAACTTCTTGTTATATAAATTACACCTTTAATTTACTATGTTGCTTAAATAGTTAATTATTGAAACATATTCTACTTCATGCTTTTTTTGAGGATAGTTGACACATGCTATTTACATTAGTTTCATATATACAGCAGAGTAATTCATCAACTCAATACATGATGCTGTGCTCACCACAAGGGTAGCTGTCATCTGTCACCATACAATGCTGTTACAATACCATTGACTCTATTTTCTGTGCCGTATCTTTATTCCCATAATTTATTCATTCCATAACTGGGAGCCTTATATGTCCTGGAGCTGTGCATATAAATATATTGTGCCTGGAATGTGTTTTACTACAAATACACAAATTGAGTTTTTAATCCAAGAAGACCCCATAGGGAATTATTATCTTACATTTGCTATCTAGGTGTATATTTTAATAGCTTGAAACAAAACATAACTTTTCTGAATAGTTACTACTCTAGCTTACTAAAATTGGGAAGCTTCTTTGTTTCCTTTTTCAGGGAGGGAAGTACTTAATATCAGTATCCTAGAAACAAAACAGTTCGGGTGTTAAATTTGATACCTGATTCGGAAAATGGCATATAATACTGTTGATGCTAAAAAATACTTTGTTGCTAAGTCATGCAAGTGATGCATATATGACCTTGCTTCCCAAGAGGTAGGGCAGTCAACACTGACTGGGTTTTTCCATTCACAATTACTCTTCTGGTTGTCGTGAGCAAATGTAATGTTGTTGATTTTGTTTTCACTGCCCCGTAGGGAAAGTACAAGACATGTTTTCACGGACAAACTCATATAAAAAACTGTAAAAACTTCCTTTTCATTCTGGATAAGAACACGTGTATCCAAAGTCCAAGTTTTAGATGAAAAATGATGTACTTGTTGCCCACTTGAGAAAGATATGCAGAGCAGCATAGCTCTGTTGCCTGGCATGAAGCTTGTTAGACATAAATTGGAGTTTCTGGACAAATAGACATCATAATTAAAGCATGTAAAAGCAAATAAAGACTGGTATTATAATTATATAAGCTGATAGCATTCAGTTCTACTCAATCCAAATTTATCATGCCATGATAAATGAAAGTAATAACTCTTGACAGCTGTTGTGGTCTGATATCTTACTTTTGAAACCAAAAGTCCCTTAAAAATTATGATTCTAACCTGAGGAGGAATATTTTTCATATGAGTATTTAGTTAATATTTCATATCCTAAAGCAAATGAGAAATCAACAAATGGAAACTAGTATTAGTATTATTAGGTCATTATATGCCCTAACTTATATGAATCTCACAGATTTCAAAATCAAAGTCTTTTTTTAGTGCTAGAGAGGAGGAACAGGCTGGGTGAAAATGCAACTTGTATGTTTGCATTAAAAATTGCTATCTAGGGGCACCTGGGTGGCTCAGTCTGCCTTCGGCTCAGGTCATGAACCCAGAGTCCTGGGATCGAGCCCCGCATTGGGCTCCCCGCTCTGCGGGAGGCCTGCTTCTCCCTCTGCCATGCCTCTTCCCCTGCTTGTGCTTGCTCTCTCTCTCTCTCTCTCTCTCCGACAACTAATTAAATAAAACCTTTAAAAAAATCAAATCTTTCCTTGAACTGATGAGAAAACAGAGACCAAAAATTACTATATGTTTTTATATCACAAATTTTACAAAAACAAATTTGTTCTCATCCTCATGGTTTTCCCCTTCTTCTTCTTCTTGTTGGTATTGTTATTATTCAATCATTTCGGTTATAATAAAAAGGAAGCATTATGGCACTGGTTCCCAGTTCAGGTCATTCTGTCCACAGACCTAGATGACAGTCCAGCTCTGCCACTTACTACTAGTATAACCTTCAACAAGCAGTCCTCATTTTCCTAACCAATAAAAAAGGCACTATGATAAGACTTACCTCTATGGAGTTAATGTGGGTATTTAATGAGATAATGCATGTAAAGATTAGTACATCACCTGATAAGATTTAAGTAGTCAATATGTGCTTCCTGCTAGTAGTTGAGATATTTTAATGCTATATATTGAATGCTGTATATGGAAGGTTCCTGAAATGCATTCTGAATGCCAAAGATTATTTGATCATGTTTATATTCTTACTAGAGTATTATACTATGGTAGCAGACATGGGCTTCATTATTGGATGGATAATATTTTAGAAAATTAACTTTTACTTCCCCTCTAAGAAGACATTATGCACATTAAATTTGTCTACTCACATTAGATTGTATCTTAAAGAAATTATTGATTTTAGATTGCTTCTTCAACAAGTCTACCCAAATGCATATAGTAAGTACATAGTTCTGACAAAAGAAAATTATTCCTATTCTTTAAAAAAAAATGACCGTGTAGTGGACACTATGCCATACAAATTGGTAAATGACCATCAAGAAGAAAGTAAGATTGAAAAACGTTATTTTTCTAAACTAAAGAAGTTCAGATATAATATTTCTTAAGACAGAAAACAAGAATAATTTTACAAAACAGATCATCAAACCATTATGCCTGTCAAGTACCTCCTGAAGGTTTTGGTGACAGTCATATTCATTTTACAGAAAAATACTGCTTTTCTTCTGACAGGCACCGTTATCACAAAGCTTTCTGAATCATTCATAATGATTGAAGTTTACTAGCATAGAAACATGCAGTGAGTATCGTATGTTAACGGGAACTCCTTCTGAATTTGCAAAGTAAATGCCAGTTTATCAGAAATAAACCTATCAAAAGACATTATGGTGTAGAATATTGAAAGAAGTTTCAGAATAAAAGTATGTACCACATGACTGATGTTCATTAAAATAGAAACTATAAAAAGACCCACATCATTTAAAATTTGAATATAAAGAGAAATGCTCATCCATAAATTTCCTCTTGAATTTTGGCTAAATAACTGAGCATTCCTAAATTATATGCAGACTCTTCATGAAAAATAACTTCTGCTTGAATATGATTATGAAAATAGGATACCAGTATTTTATGGTTTAATGTTAAAACACTTAGCATTCCAGTCATACCTTACTCTACCAACTTAATATGTTCCTACAGATTTGTGGGTAAATTGAATCATCATAACTTCACAGAAGTATTCCTTTCATTTTTGATTGATCTTTAATTAGTAGTGGCTTAACGTGTCAGTTTTAAGAGGCTCTGTCCCCCAGTCTCTCTTAAGCAGCTAATGATCAATGAAAGATTTATATGCACAAGGGAAATACGCTATTTAAAGAAACTCTGTGGTGAATAATTTTATTTAAGAATCCTTTTGTGATTGAATAATCGCCCCCATAACTTTTCCTCGTGGTAGTGCAAGTTTCTACATTTTCCTAAGATGAAGTTCATCAACATGAAACTGCAAGTGGTATTTCTAACTAATTCAGGTTAAAGATTAGCCACCCATCACTTCATATGGCTTCCCCTTGTCCATCACCAGAAACTGATGTCCCGATTGAGACTTTGTGCCTTTTCTGAGGAAATATTAAATTTTATTCACCAGCTTCAGAATCAACAGTATTTTTATCTGAATCTAATTCATTGAAAATTGATGTGGTAGGGTAGAATATTTGAGGAACCAGAATGCCTTATGTTCAGTTATGACAAAACAGTTTATTGGTGTAAGGTATACACTTTGAAGACCATTATATTATCCTGTTTGTCTTGGTTTTGTTGAAATGTACCCTGATAGAATGACTGCTGGCGGTGTCATTTGTTTTTCCACATCTATAATTGTGATGAGAGTTCTTATTTCCAAGTTTAAAGGGAGCATTTTGTATTTCGATTCTTCTGGAATTTATATGGCCCTTTGCATCACATCATTCTGCTGATCATTTCATTTTCTTCTTAATGTATTCATATGTATTTAGTAAGGTTTTTCTTTTTGTTATGAAAATATATACAGTGAAATTTGATTCATTACTTTCTGAATGCCTAAACAGTTACCTTTTAGGATATCCTAAATGATATGTTCCAGAACACGGAAGTTCAGCCCAATATATAGACTATCCAGAAGGCTTTAAAACCTGAGCCTCACTGTAAATTCTCATGAAGAGGCCTCTTTTCCAATTCACTACACACAAGGCCAATGTTACTTTCTCAGAAACAGTTAAGGGTTTTAAAAATTTTCCTAGTTAAAGTTTGTAAAATCTAGTTATAGTATATATTATCCAATTGAATAATGTTAAAAATCAAAGAAAAACTGTATCGGAGTTTTTACTTTCCAAAATTCAACTGTATTGAAGTTAAGTCTTGGATCAGTGGTCTGGTCAGCACCTCCCACTTCTACTTCTCATCCATAGTAAGTATGAGAGAGAGACTTCAATCTCCTTAGGATTCCAGAAGAATCAGTGATTTCTTCTCCCCTCTGACTTCCTCACAATGGTCTCCTCAAACTTATAGGTAGACTACAAGCTTTCTCAGTCTCAGAGAATTTTTGTTTCTAGTTTAATAAAAGCAGGGCACCCATCTCATGCTTGCTGAAGAATTGTGTTTACGGAAACTTGGCAGCTCTTTGAGTAGGAAGAGAACAAAGGAAAGTGCAATGCTTTTCTGGAAAAATCAAGTTGAGTGCATCCTGTCACATCAAGCCATCCCTGGAAATAGGATACTTACAATATGATGAGTTTTAGGAAAATTTGATATTATTACTACAAATCTTCAGTAAGAAGCCATTATGTGAAATAGCTTAGGGAAAGTTCAGTGTTTTTGTTTTCTCTTCTTAAAAGAAAGATTTCAGTGTTTCTGCTGAATGTATATTTCTGATTTGATAATGTCAATTATCTTGGCAACGTTAAGATTTAATTCATCGATTACATTTTTTAAATGCTTTCTGAATAATGTACCTAATTTTGGCTAAAATTACTTGAGATGCAATTAGACTATTATGCATTCTATTATGTATAGCCTATTATTATGTATGTTATTATGTATAGCCTATTAATAAGTAGGATGGATATTTGCTTCAGAATTATATGTCACATATTATAGAAGGATTTATACAAAGAGTTTTTTAGATATAGATGTAATTTGTAATGATTATTTTTTGAGGGAAAAAAAACCCTTCTCTATTTCCCATGAATAATGTATTTCCACCCTAATGCTGTTTATTAGGATTTGCTACCAATTAGAGAGTGGGAGTAACATTTTTATATAATGGGGGATAAATAAAGTAAGTGAATCTTTGATTAGATGAATACATGAACTAGTGGCTGCAGGTGAAGTTAAGTGTCACAGAGAACATCAGTTACTATCTATGAAAGAAATGTCAAATCAAGAGAGAATTCTACTTTTGACAGATTTGGAATAGACAGGCCTTTATTTTCTTTCAGTCACTATGTATGTGCATGAAATAAAATAGAAAATTAACACAAACAGATGAACGGTGTGTAGGGAAAATAATCCAAAAACATTTCTTTTTGTCTCAAATAGATGGCTATTTCAAGTAAGAGTTAATTTGAGAATTTTTTTTGGATCAGCTTCCTGTGCCTAGACAACTTTAAGGACTCACAGGTTCTGATATTTTATCACCAGGGCTCTGATTACAAGTGACAAACCACTTAAAAGGCAGGAGCAGGGCTGGCCTCGAGGATGACTGGAAACACTCAGATTTTCTGTTCTCTGCTTCTCTCTGCATGTCACCCTTTTTAGAGGTGGAGTATGACAGGGTGGGCGAGCTTATAGGGTGAGGGCAGTGCTCTGCTAAGTTCTAACCAGGACAAAAAGTGGAGTTTGGAACTCTAGCTGGAGTTGGAGATTCTCTGAGGAGGAATTCTGATTGGCCTAGCTTAAGTTACAGATAAATTTTGAACAGATTACTATGGCATCAGAAGTGAGATGCGTTGGCCCAGCAGCCCTTGTATGTTCTCTCTCCTGTGGTGAGGAAGCCTGTGTGTGGGTGTGAGTACATGAATGTCGGGGGGCAGAGGGATGGGGCTTGTACCAGATGAAGAGGACAAAGCAATAGTTATTACAGGGGCTAAGTTTTCATATTCAGTATTTGTTTTCTTTAAAGTCCTTGGTTAATCCACATCCTTAGTATGTCTGTTCATTAGCTTAGTGGGAGCAGAATTAGTCAGAAGGATGTCTTTGAACGCAGTCTCTCGCAGGCTGAAAACTCTTTCTTGCCTCCTCTCAACCAGTACTGACACCCCCTCTGTCTGAAGTGCGTACTTCTCAGCTCCACCTGCATCACCTTGTCACTGTCTCTGTGTGTTATGTTATCTCTCAACCTTGAGCCTAATGTCAACCCCAAACCAAATGTCAGCTTCTCAGCTGTTAAAGGCATTTTCAGGTAAAAGGTATGGTTCCTGAAAAGACAGAAATGCTACAGCTTGGGTTATAAAGTGAAGTTCATGTAATATAAATGAGTAGAATAAGGCCAGGTGTGATGCAGTAAAGAACAGTGGGGACTATGGCGAAGTGGGGAACATATGTCCTACTTAAAGGAATCCGCATTCATTTTTGTATACCATATGGGTCAAATAAGACATGTGTGGAAGATAGTTTTAGTCTAATGGCCTCATGTCTAGTCCTTCAGTTGGCAGATCCAGTGTTCATATCATCAAATACAGTTGCACTGTGGTGCCACCCTAAAAATCATGTAGGTTTACAATTGGATCTGGATTCAGAATGGCTATCATGGAATATGAATCTGTTCTGTCATGCTATAGATTGGAACATGCTACAGACTGATTTGCAACACGTTGGAACTACTAATAGAATAAGATCTATCATCAGGGAATCAAGGAGTTTAGAGCAACACAGTTAATTATAAAGAGAGAATCACCCCATCAGGTGATGTAGGAATCATGGAGGTAGAATCAAATGGCAAATTCTCTTTAGCAATCTGGCCCCACAGAGAAGTAATCACGCCTATTTTGTCATCACAGACTTGCTAAGTTAACAAAAGTAGAAACACCTATCAACTATTCCAGCAGACATTTTTACTTGCTCCTTTCTCTCCAAATTTCCCCTGGATATATCTTTGCTTCTAAGGTTCCATACTTAAAAATGGACATTACCTAATTTACTTGCAAAGATGTACCAAGAAAAGGATAGACTATAGGATCTGTGATTACTCTTGCCTTATTAATTAGAGCTTACATGCAGTGGCTTTCATGAGTTTAAGGCAATCATCATTTCTGAGTATAATCATCAGGGTCAAGAGTGGAAGCAATGGAAAGTAGAAATCCTATAATGGGCATAAGAATTTTTAGTCCCAAATACCAAAAATTAAAATAAAGTTAATTTGTCAGACTCTTAGTTTATTTTGGTAAGAAAATTATCTTTGTAAAATTGGAATAATGCTAGATTCACTGCTTAACAGTATCATGTTTGCCCTGTGGCTTGAGGAGAAAGGCCAGTCCCCTTCACGATCTGATTCCATTTTATATTCACCATTTCATTTATCCTCCTACTAAGCTAACACCATGGGCCAGGTATTCTTCCTGATGCCATGGACTTCCATGACTCCACCCTTTGCACATGCAATGCCTGCCATCTGGAATTCCCTCTCCTGCCTCTATTGCCTGGGCCTATTTACTCAAATTTTAAGATGCATGTCAATGTCAACTTTATGAAGCCTTCTCTGACTCCACTCCTACTAGACAGAATTAAATAACACTTCTCAAGTGCTAGCAAGTCTCTTTCTCATATTTTTATTAGAGCATTTCTCTCATTTGGTGTACATATCGTTATGCGTCTATTTCCCTTACTGTACTTGGAACTCTTAAAGAATGGACTACAGTGTTTTCATCTTCACATCCCTAATGTGTAGGTCAATACCTGATAAGTGAATGAACAAATCATGTAGCATTTACTCAGGTTTACTCATAAATAAAATCCAACATTTATAACTCACCCTTTTCAGTAGTTGTATACTACAGGGCAACAGAATAAACCCCACTAAAACTGTTTGTTTTGATTTGATTGCCTGCTGTGATTGAAGATCCTACTTTATGGATGAGGGAGACAGATAAAGAAGGGCCTAAGGAGTCTGGCTGAGCTGTGAAGATCTAACTGGGAAGCCTGGCAATAAATCAATTCCAGATCAGACAGGAGAGGAAAAATCAGATGGCCACTGAAGGTCAACACAGAGCAGTAGGTTGAATTTGGAGAAATAAATAGGGGTTTTAAAAAAACAGTTACATATCAGAGTTCAGCCAGGAAACTGGTCTTGGTTAGGGGGTTAACTGACATCTTGAGTTTAAGGCAGATCTCTAAAGTTTAGTCGAATATACTTTATAATCTGAGGGGCACAGAATGAGAAATGAGTTCACTAGTTCCATTTACTATTTTGTTATTGAGTGTCTAGCAGGCACAAAGTCTGCTAAAATCCAGATAGGAAGATAGGTAGGTAGTTAGGTAGGTAGACAGACAGACAGACAGAAGCCTGTCTACAAAGACCTGATATTACAGTCTTGGTTAACCTCAGAGATGACCCTTCTTTCTCAAGAAGAAGCCAAGACTTTGTGTCATTGTTTATAATTTCAGCTATGACTGAACATCAGCTCTCATTCAAATGAGCATTTTAATCAACTAGAAACTCAAGGCCCTATAAATGTAGCTTTCCTTGATTAATGATCATAATCTCTCTTTTGCTTTTGGAGTGTCTTATATTTGTAAGGCATTTTCATATGTTGTCTCATTTCATCTTTTCAACTGTCTGTTACGTTTGTATTGTGCCTCCATTTTACAGATATTTCTATACAATAGTGTGTTGATTGTTTTTTCCTTCTTCGTTCCTTTGTTAAATTCTAATTGTGAGCATTGTTCTCTTGAATCCATGACCCTTCTGTAATATTTAGAATGGTCTCATCTTTATGGACTACTTCATTTACTGTTAACAGATCCTGTGTCTTATCAGATAGAACATCTAGTGATAATGCTTGAATATGAATTTGTCCTTGAAGTGTTTCTCAGGTTTTTGTTGGTATTTTTCCTATTCAGTTGCTTGTCTTCTGGATCTGCTTCTGTTCATCTTTGCCTCCTATTTTCTCATTCCCATTTTTTTGTACTTCTGTTCTCTCAAGTACATTTTAACAGACACTTTTCTTCTTCCACTGATCTTCAAGCATGAAATTTATTTTCAAGGCACTTAAGAAAATGGAAGTACTTAGAATGTTCATGAACAGAATGTCTCGTGAGCTGCAAAAGTTAATGTGAGAAAAGCAGATAGAAAAGTGGATAGTTCATCAGATTTTTTCACTCTTTAAAAAGCAGCAAGTTATAGTCTTTTCTTAAATAGCAAGCAAAAAGCAAGTGGTCTCATTTCACTTCTTAAAATAGACAAAGTGAAGGTAATAATTGATTTGTCAATTTACTGTGACTATTAATTCCCTGCACACAAAGTTGGCTTTTGTTAATTTAGGATTTACACTTTCTTTCCGAATATAATTATCTGACTATTTATAGATAAGTAATTTAAAGCCAGCTAATGATTGTTTGAGCATTTAAAGTTAAAAACTATGTGGACATTAGTAAATTATCCATTTAGAAGACCTGTAACAATTGGATCAAAATTAACGTTATCCCAGAAGTTAAATTGGACTTCAGGTATTTTTATGACATTTACGATGTATCTTGCACGTGGCTTATAAAACCATATGTTGACTTTAAAGAACTTGGTAAGGTTCTCATAGAAATAGAAATGCTTTTATAATGTAAATGTATGCTTCATTAACCTAATAAGGTAATTTGCAGTTTTTCCTTTGGGCTGACATTTACTAAGTCAAGGCCGCATAAGCACTAATGTCAGAAAACTTCGACCAATTGTGAAAATGATTATAGGAATGAAAGTATAGTAACTATGTGAACACTATTTTTTTTTAAGATTTATTTACTTATTTTAGAGAGAGAGTGCGCGCATGGGGGAAGAGAGGCAGAGGGAGAGGGAGAGAGAAACCCAAGCGACTCCACACTGAGGGCAACCTCATGACCCTGAGATCAGGACCCAAGCTGAAACCAAGAGTCAGACACTTAACCGACTGCACCTCCCAGGTGCCCCACGAACACTCTATTTTAAACTGCAGTAACTAAAAGAACCTAATCCTTAACTTATAGTATCTTTACAATAGCACAGTATTGAGAACAAGGTGGAAATTGACTTTATTCTGGCTTCTGAGAACAGTTTCTCAATGGGGAGATACGACTAAGATTCTCAAAGGTTATTGAAATAATGATCAGTTCAATCCTTAAATACAGAAGACCATTTTGCATTCAGTTTGGCAATTCAAAACACATGTATTTTAATGATTTTAATACGATAAGTTGACATTTTCACTTTTAATTTATTTTCTTCCTCCAAATGAAGAGGTCCTTTGCATTGTGGTATATCGACACAAGCCATTGGGTCAGTCTTGCCACTGACTAATAAAGTGAGAATCTCAGTGGGCTGAAGATCTTCATCGCCAACTGTCTGTGACAATGATTTTTAACTAGGAATGGACATCGTAAATACTTACAAAACACATTCACCCAGTTTCCCAGTTACCCTGCCTCCCCTTCTATTGGAAATATTTATTAGATCTGGAATAGAGGCTGAGAATCACTGTTCTCTGTCCTGCTGGGACTTTTAAGGTCTGCAAACAAAAATCTTACAGTCATATATCCACACTTACCTATCTGTATCTATATATCTGTTTGTATCTGTTCTGACCTGATGGGTCTGATATTTTTTTAGCCATAATCATGATCTCTATACTTTCCGGAGCTCTTTGCTGTGCAAGCGAGGGAACGAACAGACACAGACACATCTGGGTTATCTCATCAATCAGGCTGCTATTGTCAAGAAAGCAAGATCTGTAACTCAGGCACAGGGGGTACCAATGAGATCTGAATATCTTTCCAAGTGGAAGCTATGTACTGGGGAATGAAGGGGGGATCAAGTGGAGAAAGAAGGCACTTCTCAAGGTGTAGTAGAAATTTAGCAATAGTTTGTGTTGCTTACCTTACTAAAAACTTACCGTGGTATCTTTATTGTTTCCTGTGGCTGCTGTAACAAATTACCACAAACTGGATGCCTTAAAACAACAAAAATATACTCTCTTAACAGTTCTGGAGGCCAGCAGTATGAAATCAAGGACTGGACTGCCTCTGGAGACTCTAGGGAAAGATATTTACCTCCTTTGGTATATGGTCAGCATTCCCTGACTTTTGGCCATGTCACTCCAGTCTCTATGCCTCTATGGTCAACACTGCCCTCCTTCTCTTGTTTGTGTTTTTTTCTCTCTGTTGGTCTCAGCTCTTCCTCTGCCTTTCTTTCATAAGACACTTGTCATAGGATCTAGGGCCCACATGGGTAATCGAGGATGATCTCATATCAAGGGCCTGAATTTAATTGCATCTGAAAAAACCTTTTTTTCCCCAATAAAGTAACATTCACAGCTTCTGGAGATTAAGACAGGACATACCTTTTAAGGGCTAGCATTCAACCCCCTACAGTATCTGTCACATGTTCTAGTACATTCACAAAACCTGTGGTACTGAGAAAAAAAGTTCACAAGCTGAATAAACAGTGAAGTGTCGACAAGAGCCCTCATTCAATAATTATCAGGCCTGTTCCCATGTGTGTGCATGCACAGTGTGCATGTGTGTATGTGCACGTGTGTGTGTGTTGTGTTTTGTGGTCTTTTCTTTTTACCTGAAGGATACTTTTTCCAGGTAGCCCTTGAGGTTACCGTTTGAGGAAAAAATCATTAGGAGTTGTCCATAGCACAAGAGTTTTAAAGTGCCCAGTAAATGAAGCAGAGGGAGGCATTCCTTTAACCCTTTTCCTAGAAGAAAAAACATGATAGTCCTGCTAGTTCTGAGAGAGCAAAGAACATTCAATCTTAACTCTTCAGAAGTGGATGTGGCAACATTCATTTGTTCTTTTCCAGTTGGCAAGAGTTGATCCACCTGCAATAGAAAGAATGTCTACTAATAAGTGGATTGGTGAATTTATCTGCTAATAAAAGATGGTCTTCTAGACCTTCCTCTTCTGGTCTCCTGGTCTTCACAGATAAAATGTTAGGAATAATATGCATTTCTCTATTTGTAGACACCCTGACATCTAGCCATAACAATTATAGGCATAACTTTTTAAAACAAAGGAGATAGTCACTTACATTGTTCAGCACCCTAGATCTTATGATTCATTAGCAGAGTTACAATATTAAAGTTTTTCAAGGTACTAATAAGAAACTATTCATTCACTCATGCATTTGTTGAGTACGTCGCCTGTGTCCAGCACAGCATTAGGCAAAGATGTAAGTGGAACCGAGAAGAATGTACTCAGAGTTTAGTGAAGAAGAGCTGATTTTAAAAGCAGGATCAAGCAAGTGAAAGTGTTCTATGAGCTGTACCTTCGTGAAGCAGTAGGATTTAGGCCAACCAAAATGAAGTAGAAAGGCATTGCTGAAAGACCAGTGTTAAGAAAGACACACGGAGATGAGAAAACCTATGTTGACTTTGGAAGCTGGGCAGCATTAGCGCCCACTGAAGCAGTTCAGCCAGCTGACCTGATGAAAAAGAGTAGTGCCAGAAAAATGACAATATAGATACATATTCACTAAAGTGAAAGCACTCCAGTGAAGGTTTAAGTTTTTTTAAAAAGAGGGAAGCAAGGGCTCCTGGGTGGTTCATTTGGTTGAGCGTCTGCCTTCTGCTCAAGTCATGATCCCAGGGTCCTGAGATTGAGCCCTGCATTTGGCTCCCTGCTCAGCGGAAGCCTGCTTCTCCCTCTGCCCCTCCTCCCATTCATTTTCTCAATCTCTCTCTCTCTCTCTCAAATAAATAAATAAAATCTCTAAAAAAAAGGGGGGGGGAAGCAAGAGAGCCCAAATGATAAGGCAGTCTCATAGTAGACTGTAAGAGAATAAAGAAACCAGAAGCCAGACCGAATAGGGAAACTGATTGTCTAGGTGAAAATTAACAGATTAGAATCTGAAAAAGGTCAGATGTGGGGGTGGGTAATCTTTCAGAGGAAGTCAGAGATATAAATCTTATTGATGTATCAAGGGAAGATGGTGATGCCAGTAATAATAGGAATGCCAAAAAGAGGAGCAGTATTTGGGGGAAATATGCTGAATCAAACTGTGGTTATAGGACGGTGGTGGCACATTTTGGTAGGACTCTCTCACAGTTGGAAATGTGAACATAGCTTGGGTGAGACGTTTGAACCAGACAAGCATTTGAGAGATCTTCCTGGAGAGGAAGTCAGGCAGTTATTGGTCTGAGAGATAACTTATTTTTTTTCACTTTGTCTCCAATTATTATTGTAATCATTAAGTACACAAACTTCTGAAAGTCTTATTTTCCTCTTGAGGACAGATGTGTTGCATTTATCTCTGAATAACCAACAGATAGATTATGTTCAATAAGTTCTTGTTAAGTGACTGAAGTTTAATTACAGTGTTTCCGAGATTGTTTTGCCCAGTAGAATGGCAACTGTTTTATATTTACTATTATATCATTTAAAGGGATTTTTAAGAGTTTTGCTGCAATCACAACACCTTTCAAGTTGCCAAGTATTTTTTAATTTATTTTAATTACTTAAAAACATAATTATAAGATGTAACTAAGAAAACTGCTGATTATTTCCACAACTGAGTTATATCTCTTCAAAGCCAGTCATCCACAAATACATATTACCAGATTCGTATTCAAGAAGAGGCTCCGTGAATTGTGCCCTTCTTTTTCGATACTTCATTTTCTTCTCCTTTTGTTCAGGGAAGAAAGATACATACACGTTGTTAAAATATTCAGTAACTGAATAATTTAGGCAAATTTTTAAATAGAATATGGTGGGAAATTTTTGAAAAGTTAATTGACTCAATTATTTCAATAATTTCAGTAATTTCTTTAAAAGAAATGGAGACAGACACATATTTGATTGGTATTGATTTGGAACTGTGTCTATTTACATTTGAATTCCTGTGACCTGCTCACCACTTTTAGGGTTTATATTTTTCTTCTTCTTTTGTCTCTCTTTCCATGTTATATTGATTTCCGAGCATTTGAGGGACTTCCATTTTCCAGCTCATTTAAGTGCACTGCATCCTGCTGTGTTGGTCATCAGCAAGTCACAAAAATGGTACACAAATGGCCATATAATGCAATGTGATTTGAAACAAAGAGGAATTGCACTTACGTGCAGGCGTGGGGTTTTTATCCCGGGTTGTTGTAGTTAGAAAGTAAAGAGTTAGCATATTTTTTTTTTCCATAAAAGTAATGACAATTTTGAATGCCATTTAGAACACTGGTTCCAAAACATTTAGATTTCAAGAACCAGTTGAACTATTTGGATGAATGAATGAATGAATGAACGAACAGACGAATGAAGTGGACCATCATAAAGTGGTCAATTTATCTAGTTTGCCAAATGATATTATTAAAAAAAATAGAAAGCGACCATCTGCTGTCAGTGTAACTTGTAATTTTTAGAAGAGCAATTTGAAATCCAAAACTTAGGTTTCTCAAAGAAAAGGGCAGTCATTTGAGTTGAACACATTCAGTTTTATATTTATTTTAAAAACTCACTGTATTATCCTCTCCATTTCCCCAAATTTTGTATCTAAGAGCGCTGTGAATTGTGTAAGACTGATGAATCATAGACCTGTACCCCTGAAACAAATAATACATTATATGTTAATAAAAAAAAAAGTATGTCAAGACTCTTACTGATCATTCCCTGCTTCCAGGAAAGACTATAATCATAATACCTTTTGTTTATTCCACACTAAAATAAAACATTTGACAGTGGAAACTAATTAAAATGCACAATTAACATTTCTCCTGTATTTGGGAATGGAATGTCCTCATTGATATCTGTGTTTGCGTATTTCATGTACATTGCACATGCTGCTACTTTCATCATAGTTACATGTACATATACTTAGGAGACATGTTGTAAAAAGCCATCTTATACAAAAGAGAACCACCTCCTGCCCCCCCCCACCACCACAGCATTATTTCACTTAACAGAGGCAACCACCTGCATCTGTTATGGCTGATTTTCGTTATTTACTTCCATGTCTTTAATAACATGCTTGCACCACAACTTCATTTTCCTGTTACTTTATTGAAATCAATACATTGATTTAATCTACTGACTTCTGGTTGTTATAGATAAAGATAAAGGTCTCTTTCAAATTCTTACTCCTACTACACATTTTTGTGTGTCCTGCCTGCCCATCCTCCTATATGGTGATTTTGGCTTCATCTCCATCCACCGGTTGTTTGTGAGTATGGAAACACGAATCAAAGCTGAGCCATTCCATGTAGTAATGTTCTGTCTCTTCTGCTTTAATTTCTGGTAGATTTCCTAAACTTTATCTTACAATCTTCTTACTGATTTTTTCCTTTTCGGATACATGTTTTTTAATTATTGTCTTTTTCTTCTTTATGTACATCCATCTTTTTCTATAGCAGCCTATTCTTGCCATGTAGAGGCGCTAACGTCTCCTCTCTGAGAACATTTGAGTTCTTTTGTTTTAGGAGGTTGCTTTTCTCTCTACATAATTTTTATTCTCCCCAAGTTCCTATTGTCTGTTTGTTTGCATGGGTGGGTCTCCCTCACATCCAAGGCTTCCTTCACTTTTTTGGTCGTCTTTGATTGTCTGCTCATAATTAAGGGTAAGGCAGTCAAAAGGTTCTTAGAAACTCTTCGCAGCCTGTTGATCATGGGCTTCATGGTCTGGTTGTCTGGCGAGCTGGGAAAACCCTGCTGTCAGTATCGTTTGGACCTTCTGTTGTGTGCTGGTCACATTCACAGAGGAGAATCCCCCAGTATCTGCCTATCCATTGGCTTCTGAGAGATGAATGAGAAAGGATGTTATATTCATCCTAAACATATGCCTTCAGCTGTGCAGAATCTCCCTTTCACCCTCTCCAGAGAATAAACTTCAGTCTCTGCCACAGTGAAGAAGGGAATCAATATCTAATTGATTTTTTAAAAGATCTCTTATTTTTGTCCCATTCTCATCCTTCCTTCCATAGATATCTCGCGTGATCAATTCTGTAGCCTTTGGGAAGTTCCATATCGGTAATGGTGTTGTTTTTTGGCATCAATATCTGTTAGATTAGGGTTCAGCTTTTTCAGATCTTCTAAGTGAGTTACTACTTGTTCATTAACTGCCTGGCTTTAAAAATTCTGTTGCAGTCCCCTCCTGTTTCTTTTGTCATTATGGATTTTTACCTAATTAAAACTCCCTTTATATTTCTGTGTGTTGTCAGAAGGAGAAAAAAAACGTATTTCTGTGATCAGTCCACCATTATTACCTGATAGTCTGCATGTGACTTTAGGAAATTGGTTCTTGACATTTTATAAGACAATGTCATAAAAATAAACTGTCAACAAGTCTTCATAGAGGATTTATGAACTTGAGCAGTAATTGTGATCCTCTCTATTAGCTACTCTGACACAACTCCAAATTAAAGTGAACCTAGTATTGTTTGCTACTGTTGATGTGCTCTGAACAATGTGAGTGACAGTCATTTTTAATTAGTCTGTGGATAGTTATGATCATGTACCTCAATCCCATTAGTGGTCACTTTTTAACATCTGTAACATGGAAGTACTGAAACCAATCTTTCTTTCTCTTTTTTTTTTTTTTTTTTAATTTGGTGGAGAAGGTCAACCATGCTTTGTGGGTTGGAATTATTGATAGGGTACTTTTATTTGGCTTAGCATTTTCGTATCTTTTTAGCTTAACTGTCCACCATGAGACTATGCTTATTACTGTCATGCAAGATTTGTTAAGCAGCACTAGTCATGTCTAAAATCTACCATGTGGAGTAATTTATCCTCATTTCAGGAAAATCCATACACCAGATGTAATATGCAGTGACTCTTCTCGCTAAATTTTTAATACATATTACGGACAGTGGAATCAAACCAGAATCTGTTGTATCGTCTGTTTAGAACCCAAGCAGGTGTATACACTTAGAGAAAGTGTGTCCTGGAACTAGCTATAAGTGGATCCTGCTGAATTCTGCTTTTTCTCCATAGTCTTACCTGTTAAACATGAAACATTCCTCCTCTTCAATTTCTCAACTCTAAAGATTTAATTTGAGCTTGCACATTCAATTTTATCCTTTATTCCTAGAGCAAGAGATGCGTCAGTATTGATCCAGGTTCCACATTTATGGAGGGCCCAGTTTGCCTGCTATGTATATAGAGATGTCAGTCAGGGAGTATGTCACTCCAGCCTGGAGGCTGATGTCTGTGTATATGTCTATGTGAATAATAATATAGTGTGAAGGATATGAATAGAGATCTTTAGGATATGTTATGAGTAAAGTTCTTTAAGGATGCCATAGATGGGAAGACCATGTCTGCTCAGAGAGGCCACCCAAAGCCCTTTCAGGGAGGCAGTGTTGGCTTTGAGACTCAAAGGATGAGTATAATTTCTCCAGGTAGAGAAACAAACCCCAGACCAAAAAAATAGTATCAGCAAAGGCTTGTGAGTGGCAATAAATCTGATGGCTACAATAAAGAAGCATCCTGGAATATAATTAATAAAAATTCACCTTTAGGTCTAACTGTAACAATAACTATCATTGAGTATTTCTTTTGTGCCAGACACCATGCTAAGAGCTCTTCCTGAGTGACCTCATTTAAAACACAAACTATATCATCAGTCACATTTTATAGATGAGGAGCTTGAAGCACAGAAAGGTTTCCCAAGTTCACATAGTTACTAGTGAAAATGAGACTTGAACCCAAGCAATCTGATGCTAAGACTCATGTTATTCATTGCTATGCCAACAACAAGTGACAGAAATACTTTCTTCTTTCAACTATAATTGTTCTTTGGCCTCCAATTATATAACTTGAGGATATGGGGCACCCAAAGACACACCACATGTGGGATTGTGGCTGGTGATGGTGGCAAAGATGGTTAAACTCTTGCTTTTCCTGGTGCTAAATAATAAGCACTTTTTACATGTTAGTGGACAACCTCACTATAGATGGCAATGTTTCTTTTCATAGTAGAAATAAATAACATCTCTTTTGCTAAATTTAAAATTTATTAAATGCCTTTCCCTATGAATAAAAATTTAAAGCAAGTAGAGGCCTCAAAACAAGGTTTCTCAACCTCAGCACTATTGACATTTTGGGCGAAATAATTCTTTGTCCTGGAGGTGAGGGGTGTGTACTCAAGGATACTTGGGAGCATTCATGACCTCTGTCCATAGATGCCAGTAGCACTCCCCAAGTTGCAATAACTAAAAATGCCTGCAGACATTGCCAGATATCCCCTGGAGGCTGAAAAAGCACCCACCACTCAGGCTAAGAAACCACTGCCTTATAAAAATCTTTGTGATCCCCTCAGCTTTACACAAGAAGAGACTTGAAGTACTGTAATGAAGGTCACACAACTCAAAAGTGGCCGACTTTTGAGATCTCAAGATTCCTAATCCCGACCCATATTTCACAAAAAATAAGCTGCCTATGGCTGTGTCTTCCATTTAAAACAATACCTCCAGAACATATAATTTAAAAGGTGTTCACATACCATCCATAACAAATCAGTAAGATCGGTCAGACAGGTGGCATAAACCCAGTTTTATCAGTGAAAATGCATAACAAGAAAGGTTATGATTTGTCCAAGGTCACGTATCTAGTAGGGAAAAGAGCCTGGACCCAAGACTTCAGATGACAACTCTGTTACTCTTTCCAAAATTGATGCTCACCCTGATTGGTCAGCATGGGCTTGATTTGAGAAAGGAACAATAGAAAGGCTCTTGGGGAAATAATGGTTTTTATTTCCAGCACTCTGATTCTGACTTATTTTGTAGGCAGAATAATAGCAGTAGCATTTTTTGATTGGTAGGGAGAAGGGAATCATAATATCTACATGGATATCTGCTGTCTACTGTGTCTAGCTATATTTTTTCTTATACTTGAATGATTAAGAACAAATGACCTCAGAGACATAAAAATGATTTAAATTACGTTATACTATGGATGCCTCAACTATAGAGACCTACATAGCAATGATTTCTCAAAGACTTACAAAGAAGTATGAATGAAGTCATATTTCAAAGCTTTTGCTGTATCAAATTTTGTTATAGGTCTCTGTCACATGGTGATACGAAATCTAAATATTTAACTACCCACCTCTTTCCACTCATCATTGTGCTGCCAAAAGAAAGGCCTTTATGAAGATAATTTCTCCTTGGTCAAATCCTAGCAGGTCACCATGGTAATGTGTCAACTCTTTCTGAGAAGTAAAGAGTAAACAGTTCTGCATAGGCCTCCCAGCTATTTCTGGGCACATGTGGTTGCTTCTCTATTAAAAACAAACTTAGTCTGAAAGTTTAAATTTTGTTAAGTTTGTATAGTGGCTTACATAAAACTATGCAAATGATTAAAAGAAAGATGAAGACCAAGGTTTGTATATCTGCATAGTAATGTTTAATTGTTTTTTTTAGAAAATAGATATGTTCTTTTATTCAAATGTTAAGAAATATTTTTATGCAGGCATACATGAATAGTTTTATTATAAATATAATAAAGTCAATTTTTTTTTTTTTTGCTCATGTCTTTTATTTTTATGCACACTGTTTTACCCTATTTTCTTGGCTGTCTCCTCTCTGCCCCTTACCCCTATTCCCTACCTCCCAGGTCCTCTTTTCCCATATCTAACATATATTAACAATCTAATATGTATCTTTTTATATTTTTTCCCATTTTCATATAAACTTATGTGTATTGTTGGGGAGTTTTTTCATTGAAAATGAAATTAAATCCTGTAATATATACAGGATTTGGATGAAATCCTATAATATATACTTCTTGGTATGTTGCTTTTCTCACTGCAGTATGTATCAGTGGTGGATATCCAGCCACATCAGCTGATGTGGCTTTAATTATTTCTTTTATTTTTTTTCATTTTATTTTATTATGTTATGTTAATCACCATACAGTACATCATTAGTTTTTGATGTAGTGTTCCATGATTCATTGTTTGCGTATAACACCAAGTGCTCCATTCAAAATGTGCCCTCTTTAAGACCCATCACCAGGCTAACCCCTCCCCCCATCAGCCCACCCCCCTCCCCTCTAGAACCCTCAGTTTCTTTCTCAGAGTCCATAGTCTCTCATGGTTCGTCTCTCCATCCAATTTCCCCCCTTTCAGTTTTCCTTCAACTATCTTCTTTTTATTTTTAACATATAATGTATTATTTGTTTCAGAGGTACAGGTCTGTGATTCACCAGTCTTATACATTCACAGCGCTCACCATAGCACATACCCTCCCCAATGTCTATCTCCCAACCACCCCATCCCTCCCACTCCCACCACTCCAGCAACCCTCTCTTTGTTTCCTGAGATTAAGAATTCCTCATATCAGTGAGATCATATGATACATGTCTTTCTCTGATTGACTTATTTTGCTTAGCATAATACCCTCTAGTTCCATCCACGTCATTGCAAATGGCAAGATTTTGGTTTTTCTTGATGGCTGCATAATATTCCATTGTATATATATACCACACCTTCTTTATCCATTCATCTGTTGATGGACATCTTGGCTCTTTCCATACTTTGGCTATTGTGGACATTGCTGCTATAAATATTGGGGTACATGTACCCCTTCAGATCACTACATTTGTATCTTTGGAGTAAATACCCAGTAGTGCAATTGCTGGGTCATACAGTAGCTCTATTTTCAACTTTTTGAGGAACCTCCATACTGTTTTCCAGAGTGGTTGCACCAGCTTGCATTCCCACCCACAGTGTAGGAGGGTTCCCCTTTCTCCGCATCCTCTCCAACATCTGTCATTTCCTGACTTGTTAATTGTAGCCATTCTGACTGGTGTGATATGGTACCTCATTGAGGGTTTGATTTGGATTTCCCTGATGCCAAGCGATGGTGAGCACTTTTTCATGTGTCTGTTGCCCATTTGGATATCTTCTTTGGAAAAATGTCTGTTCATGTCTTCTGCCCATTTCTTGATTGGATTATTTGTTCTTTGGGTGTTGAGTTTGAGAAGTTCTTTATAGATTTTGGATACTAGCCCTTTATCTGATATGTCATTTGCAAATATCTTCTCCCGTTCTGTCGGTTGTCTTTTGGTTTTGTTGACTGTTGCAAAAGCTTTTTATCTTGATGAAGTCCCAATAGTTCATTTTTGCCCTTGCTTCCCTTGCCTTTGGCAATGTTTCTAGGAAGAAGTTGCTGCAACTGAGGTCGAAGAGGTTGCTGCCTGTGTTCTCCTCTAGAATTTTGATAGACTCCTGTCTCACATTTAGGTCTTTCATCCATTTGGAGTCTATTTTTGTGTGTGGTGTAAGGAAATGGTCCAATTTCCTTCTTCTGCATGTGGCTGTCCAATTTTCCCAACACCATTTGTTGAAGAGACTGTCTTTTTCCCATTGGACATTCTTTCCTGCTTTGTTGAAGATTAGTTGACCATAGAGTTGAGTCTTCATTTCTGGGCTCTTCTCTTCTGTTCCACTGATCTATGTGTCTGTTTTTGTGCCAGTACATACTGTCTTGATGATTACAGCTTTATAATAGAGCTTGAAGTCCGGAATTGTGAAGCCACTGGCTTTGCTTTTCTTTTTCAACTTTCCTCTGGCTATTCAGGGTCTTTTCTGGTTCCATACAAATTTTAGGATTATTTGTTCCATTTCTTTGAAAAAAGCTGATGATATTTTGATAGGGATTGCATTAAATGTGTAGATTGCTCTAGGTAGCATTGACATCTTCACAATGTTTGTTCTTCTAATCCATGAGCATGAAACGTTTTTCCATTTCTTTGTGTCTGCCTCAATTTCTTTTATGAGTATTCTGTAGTTTTCTGAGTACAGATTCTTTGCCTCTTTGGTTAGATTTATTCCTAGGTATCTTTTGGTCTTGGGTGCAATTGTAAATGGGATCGACTCCTTAATTTCTCTTTCTTCTGTCTTGTTGTTGGTGTGTATAAATGCAACTGATTTCTGTGCATTGATTTTATATCCTGCCACTTTACTGGATTCCTGTATAAGTTCTAGCAGTTTTGGGGTTGGAGTCTTTTGGGTTTTCCACATAAAGTATCATATCATCTGCAAACAGTGAGAGTTTGACTTCTTCTTTGCTGATTCAGATGCCTTTTATTTCTTTTTGTTGTCTGATTGCTGTGGCTAGGACTTCCAGTAGTATGTTGAATAGCAGTGGTGATAGTGGACATCCCTGCCGTGTTCCTGACCTTAGGGGAAAAGCTCTCAGTTTTTCCCCATTGAGAATGATATTCGCTGTGGGTTTTTCATAGATGGCTTTTATGATATTGAGGTATGTACCCTCTCTCCATACACTGTGAAGAGTTTTAATCAAGAAAGGATGCTGTTCTTTGTCAAATGCTTTTTCTGCATCTATTGAGAGGATCATATGGTTCTTGTTCTTTCTTTTATTAATGTATTGTATCACATTGATTGATTTGCAGATGTTGAACCAAACTTGCAGCCCAGAAATAAATCCCACTTGGTCGTGGTGAATTATCCTTTTAATGTACTGTTGGATCCTATGGCTAGTATTTTGGTGAGAATTTTTGCATTCATGTTCATCAGGGATACTGGTCTGTAATTCTCCTTTTTGATGGGGTCTTTGTCTGATTTTGGGATCAAGGTAATGGTGGCCTCATAAAACGACTTTGGAAGTTTTCCTTCCATTTCTATTTTTTGGACCAGTTTCAGAAGAATAGGTATTAATTCTTCTTGAAATGTTTGGTAGAATTCCCCTGGGAAGCCATCTGGCCCTAGCCTCTTGTTTGTTGGGAGATTTTTGATGACTGTTTCAATTTCCTTAGTGGTTATGGGTCTGTTCAGGTTTTCTGTTTCTTCCTGGTTCAGTTTTGGTAGTTTATACATCTCTAGGAATGCATCCATTTCTTCCAGATTATCTAATTTGCTGGCATAGAGTTGCTCATAATATGTTCTTATAATTGTTTGTATTTCTTTGGGTTTGGTTGTGATCTCTCCTCTTTCATTCATGATTTCATTTATTTGGGTCATTTCTCTTTTCTTTCTTTTTGATAAGTCTGGCCAGGGGTTTATCAATCTTGTTAATTCTTTCAAAGAACCAGCTCCTAGTTTTGTTGATCTGTTCTACTGTTCTTTTGGTTTCTATTTCATTGATTTCTGCTCTGATCTTTACTATTTCTCTTCTCCTGCTGGGTTTAGGTTTTATTTGCTGTTCTTTCTCCAGCTCCTTTGGGTGTAGGGTTAGGTTGTGTATTTGAGACCCTTCTTGTTTCTTGAGAAAGGCTTGTATTGCTATAGACTTTCCTCTCAGGACCGCCTTTGCTGCATCCCAAAGATTTTGAACAGTTGTGTTTTCATTTTCAATTGTTTCCATGACTTTTTTAAAATCTTCTTTAATTTCCTGGTTGACCCATTCATTCTTTAGTAGGATGCTCTTTAGCCTCCATGTTTTGAGTTCTTTCCAACTTTCTTCTTGTGATTGAGTTCTAGTTTCAAAGCATTGTGGTCCTAAAATATGCAGGGAATGATCCCAGTCTTTTGGTACCAGTTGAGACCTGATTAGTGACCTAGGATGTGATCTATTCTGAAGAATGGGCACTGGAGAAGAATGTGTATTCTGTTGCTTTGGGACGGAATGTTCTGAATATATCTGTTAAGTCCATCTGGTCCAGTGTGTCATTTAAAGTCTTTATTTCCTTGTTGATCTTTTGCTTAGATGATGATTAATTATTTTTAATGGCCCTAAGGTAACACAAGACCTGCCCTCTGTTTTTAAATTACATATTGCCATCTCTGGGCAAAATGTGTGTGTGTGTGTGTGTGTGTGTGTGTCTATTGTTTATTACCTAAAATTGAAATTGGTGTAATAAAATGAAATTAGTGTCTGTAAATATCTGAAATAAATGTGAAAATGTTCTGTATATACTCCAGAAAATTTCAAAATAAAAAATGCAAATGAAAGGGTTTATTCATTTATTTATTCGTTTGTTTTCAAAATAAAAGGCTTTTGAAACTCCCCCCTCACCTGCAGTGAACAGTTCTGGAGCCAGTGGAACAGGATGCACATCTGATTCCTCACATCTCATGAATCACCAGGTTCTGTTGACCGCATCTCCTCAGTATATCACAAACCTGCTCATCCCTCTCCTTCACAGCCGACATGAGCACATCAGCCTGTCAGCATCTCATTAGGAGTATTCCAGTTGCTTTTTAATTGTTTTTCCACATCAACTCTTGGCCTCTTCACATTTAGCCCAAAGCAACCACATTGACTTTTCTTAAATGTAAAATGGATCGTGGCATCATTCTTAAATCCCTTCCATGACTTTCCATTGAACTTGGGACAAAATTCTAAATTCGTTTCTTTAAAATATTTATTTATTATTTATTTGAGAGGGGTGGGGAGGGGCAGAGAGAGAATCCCAAGCAGACTCCCCACTAAGCAGGGACCCCCCCCCATGCTAGGCTCAATCCCACCACCCTGAGATCAAGACCTGAGCTGAAATCAAGAGTCAGATGCTTAACTGACTGAGCCACCGAGGCACCCCATAAAATTCCAAATTCTTAACAAAGAACTTAAGGTCTGCTATAACCTTCCTCTCCCCAATACCTTGTTTGGCCACTGTTTGTCCCTCCTCACTAATCTCCATACACACCCCACCATGCATCAGATTGCTCCCAACTAGAGCCTTCATACTTGCTCTTTCCTATTCCTGGTATGTTCTTTTTCCATGCCTTCATTTCACCAATTTTGACTCATTATTCAGGTCCAAGCTTAAATATCACATCCTCTAGGAATTTTCCCTGATTCTCCCAGATTCTCCCAGAACGCTGTGTATTCACTCTCTTAGTACCTTGTTCCTTTTTATTGCAACAACAGTGTCCTATAACTCTGGAATTATTTGTCTAGTGTCTGTCCTTCCCAGTAGACTCTAAGCTTCAAGATGGCAAAGTTCTAAGTCTGTTTTGCCCACAGTGCACTAGTAGCTCGCACAGTGCTCAGCATATAGTTGGCATGCCATAAGAGATTGTTGGATGGATCCAGAAAAAAAGGAAGAAGGAAAGAAGGAAGGAAGGAAGGCAGGCAGGAAGGAAGGAAGGAAGGAGGGGAGGAAGGGAGGTAGGAGGGGAGAAAGGAAGGAAGGGAGGAAGGAAGGAAGGAAAGAAAGAATTTATAAGTGGGAAGTTCCTGCCTTTAGTAGTCTAACTCTAAACTTTTTCTAAACTTCTTTAATTTTTATTACTTTCTCCATGCAGACAGCAGTTCTGTACTGAAATAACTACGAGAAATAGGCCAACAGCTTTAATTTTTGAATATAGAGTTAAAGCAAATATTATAGGTACATGTAGAACCTATAAAAATAGTCAAATTTATTATTAAGGATAGAATTTGTTTTTATTTTAGTTTTCATAATTTAATTCATCTTTTTGAATAGGTAATTCATTTGATGAAATGTAATTCAAAAGCTATGGAAGGATTTATATAATGAAAAGTTGATGTCCCAACCCCAGCTACCCACTTCTTCCCAAAGGCAACCAGGGTTTCCAGTTGCATGCCATAATTTGATTTTGATTTAATGATTTCTGAATTGGTTTACAGTTTGGTTTCCTTTTGTTTTGCTTTGTTATTCTCAGCCTCGGCTTTTGTCAGCATTGAAATAGTTGCCTTAATGGTAATTACTATTACATAACTCATGTGAATATAACATGTATGGATATAAGTACCTTCTAGTATGCTGGATTCTATTATACAGTCATTTCATTTTCAAATATTTTTCTTTCTCGTAAAACAGTCATTTATCAAATGACCTTGCTTTTACAGTCACACAGGGAGATAGTTATTGGACTTCAAAAACATTATTAAAATGATTGCTGAAGTTCTTTGCAGAAAATTTTTCAAGGTTTTATTCCAAAGACTCTCTTCTTTATAGAAATCCCAGCCAGAAATTCTACTTCATAAGTCTTGTCACAGCAAATTAGGTCTTAACTTTCTGTTCCCTGTAAAAAGTGACTAACTCCCTAATCAAGACATTTTTCTAATGTTTTGATTGGTCTGACCTTTTCAAGTTGACTAAATGTTAGTGATTTTTTAAATAGCTTTCAACAGATTCCTTGTGATTGGCCACATCTAGACTGGCCCAAAAGGAAAGGATGACTTCACCCCTTATGAAAGCAGAATACTGACAATCAGCCTTGTTCTTTGTAAGGTGAATTTTTAAAATGGCACAACTTGCTGCATTTTTTCTTTCTATTGAGGGCTGTGGATGAGGTAGGTAAAGAGTGTTGAAGATGGAAAAATCAAGAAACAAGCTTCTTGTTCCTACTTGATTTCTCTCTGTGTTATCCAGGTGACCAGCTGGTAAACTCCATTTTCCCTTAAAAGGAGAGGCATGGACTAGATTATCTCTAAGAAACTTCCAAAGGGGATGAAAAAGGAAATGAATGAAATAAAGGCAAAAAACTTAGTAACTTGGTTGCCAAAGATTGGTTTGCTTTTTTGTTATTTGATAAAATGCTCATCACACAATTTGTACTTTGATGTCACTAGGGTCTATTAGAAATCACAATATCACATCATATAAAACATAAAATCTTGGTTTGACACTAATTCAGAAATTATAGAACCTTTTTTATATTTGTATGTGTGTGTGTGACACACTGAGTACGTATTTTATATCAGGTCATTTCTTTACCCAAATGGGGTTCAAATTATAGATTTACTTTTCATTCCGCAAACTTCTCACATTAAAATCTCTTTGCTTCACTACTTTTTTTGCAAATGCTAAATACATTTTCTTGATATTATTTATCTCTTGGGGTTTTGCTCCCTATCTCATATGAACAATTGATATGAAAAATGAAAGTGTCATGGAGTGTTGCAGTCTTTGAATAATCTTTAAAATTGTTAACCATTATTTCATTGAAGAAGTTTTTGACAGGTATTTTACTAAAATTGTATTTATTTTTTCAGTCTCATCAGTAAAATAGTATTACAGCTTTGCAAGATGTTTATGTTGAAAGAGAAATGACATAAATTCTCACATAATATATTTGTAAAGGAAGGATATGTTGACGGTTTTTCTTTTTGTGACACATCAGGAGTTCCAAGGGATTGAGCCATCTGCAATTACTGTTTGACTACATAAAATTACCATTTGAAAAGTGTTCACTTAAAAATATCAAAGAAAATTAGTTTGTAGATTCCTATCAGAAGACATTGTATTTTAGTCTAAAAAACAGCTGAACTTTTAGCAAAATGGAAAGTTTCATGATTTGCCTAAATGTAAATTTATCTCTAAAGAGTATGACATTTTGATATAATCAAAAACTCTGTAAAGTGTGTTGAATAAAAAAACCTTTCAGGAATATTGATTATGAAGAAAACCAAAGAAAGGGGAACTGTAATTTCATATGATAAAATTATTCTACCAACATATTCAATCCTTTGTTAGAATAAGTTCTTTTATATCTTCCACTTAAAATAACCATTCATCACTTCATCTAGAAACAAATTATCAAGGTGGTGAAGAAGATGGGCTCTGAGCCAGACTACCTGGTTTCAAAATCTGGCGATGTGTCTTAACACCTTGCTGAGGTTCATTTCCATCCATCTTGAAAATGTTGGTAACATTCGTTTCAATTCGTAGGATTGCTGAAAGGATAAAATAGGCTAATGTAAATAAGGATGGAAGAACTATGACAGGCACAAAGTAACATTTCAAGAACTGTTAGTGTTGTTGTTACTGTTGTTGCTATTATTAGTATTATTTAATAGGATGTGAAAATTGAAGTTTTGCCTAAAATGCCAATATATGGTAATTATCAGATACCCAGTTGAGTGTGAGACAGAATACCCAGGAGAAATGTTCAAAGTGGTAATCAAGACTTTGCATGACTCTTGAAACCTTCACCCACTTTGAGAATAAAAAAAAAAAAAAAAAAACTAGAATAGAGAGGCAGAGAGGGGCTGGCAAGATTTTTTAAAATTTTTATTTATTTTTTAAAATTCCAGTATAATTAACATACAGTGGTGTATTAGTTTCAGGTATACAATATAGTGATTTAACAATTCTATACATTACTCAGTGCTCATCATGATAAGTGTACTATTAATCCCCTTCACCCATCCCCCCACCCACCTGGGGCAACCATCAATTCTCTATTTTTAAGAGTCTGGGGTTTTTATTGTTGTTGTCTTTTTTTTTTCTTTGTTTATTTGCTTTGTTTCTTATGAATGAAGTCATATGGGATTTGTCTTTCTCTGAATGACTTATTTCACTCAGTATTATACCCTCTAGCTTCATCCATATTGCTACAAATGGCAAGATTTCGCTCTTTTTTATGGCTGGGTAATATTCCAATATTCCACATCTTCTTTATCCATTCATCTATGGATGGACACTTGGGTTTCTTCCATATCTTGGCAAGATTTCTTTTTTTGTCAGCGTGAAGATTTCTTTAGAGAGCTGCTGGGTCGTCTCATCTCCCTCTGGTGGAGTGGGTGGGTTGCCTTCTTCACCACAATTCTAAAAAGTGGAAGCTTTAGTGAGACTACTCAAAGAGGTTCATGTGAGTTTCCTTAAGTTGAGAGATGCAGTGTAATTATGGCTCATTCATGCCTCTGAAAGTTAAAGCATGTATGCTGGTGGGGGTTTGGAGAGAGAGGGAGAGTAGGAGAGTGGGGGAGAGAGAACAGAGAAGTAGAAAATGATACCTCTGTGGGGCAGGAGGGTGGGGTGGGTAAGAAGGCCTGAGTGTTTTGCATGAGGCAGATTTGGTCCACATGGAAGAGAAAGCATATTTGGAGAGGTTTTAAGCCCTGCCCAGGAAAAAATGAGTTGGTCTGAGGGAACCAATGGAACCAATAAAAGAGATGCTTTGTCTGAGGGAATGGTGACCAACCAAAGAGAAGACCTCTCACCATCTCAGAAGCTTAGGGCAAGCTGGAGACCAATGATAAATGCACAGACATACCCTGAAGTCAAAGATTCATCTTTACACATTTGCCAGTCACCAGCCAAATAAGAACAGTTATGTCCTTAATGTCTCTATTCCTTCCTGCCTCTTTGTCTCTGGTTGTGGATATGATCAGAAAGGCAAGTAAGCTGGTCATGTAGGTCACCCACTATAAGGCATGTCCAGAAGGATGGCAGGAGAGCTCTTAGCTTTGACTGAAGATTGAATGATTGCAATCATTCTGCACACCGCACACAATCAGACTGCACACTGAAGCCATACTTGTAACTGAAAGTGACTGTATGACCATCCATTTCCTAAGAGCATGGAATCATGGGAACTTCTGACTTTTCAATCAGTAGGAGGAGAAATTATCTTACTAGAAATAGTCCTTAAAAGGAAAGAAATCAAAAGTTACCCTAAGTTTGAAATGCTTATGCTGTTCTGGTGGTTTATTACAACAAAAGAGAAAGCAGTCGTAAACTATATTTACAGAGCACATGAATAAATAACAAGAGTCATGCTGTAATATAGCATTGATAAACTAAATACTTAGATGATTCAGTGTGGGGGCTACCACATGAATTAAAAATGACCATATATAATGAATTAATTTCCAATATAAATAGAAGGAAGGGGGGGGAAATCTTAACATCTTTACTTTAAATGAATACAGAAGAGGTCAATAAAACATGACATGGCTTCCAGATTATTAGAATGTGTTGAAAATGTAGTGCATAAATTTTAAGTGTAATTTGTAAACTTTCTCCTTGATTTTTCATATGTACACTGCATTAAACATATTTTTAAAGATTTTATTTATTTATTTGGGGGGGAGCAGAGAGAGAGAGTGAGAGGGAGAAGCAGACACCCTGCTGATGAGAGAACCTGATGTGGGGCTCAATCCCAGGACCCTGAGATCATGACCTGAGCCGAAGGCAGATGCTTAACTGACTGAGCCACCCAGGCACCCCTGAATTAAACATTTTAATTACTATTTTTTCCTCCACTTTTTGGAAAGTTAGATCCCAAAATGGGGTATTGATTTAGATAAGACCTAGTGAAAAACATGTATTGACTGATGATGTTTAGCGCAGAGTCTTGCACATGGAAGATATATTTTAATACTAAGTTTTTATTTATTTTAGCTTGAGTTTAAGTGAGGTATGAAATATGTAATTCATATATTTGCTTATGGGTAAAGGATTTTTCACTTCAAAAACATGAAACAAAATTTACTCTACTTTCCTCTGGGATATCTCAAATCTTGAAGGGGTCATGAATATTTTTGTCATAAAAAATATCCCCAGAAATAATTCTAAATATCAGACTTTAAAAAAAAATCTTACTAGTTTTTGTGGTATCAAGTTTTGCCTTTTTAATTTTAGTTGTAGTTATCTTAAAAGTTTCTTCTTAGTTTCTGTTTCTTTTAGAGAAAGAAAGTGTGCTCACACACGGGTGCGCACGCAAGGGTGGGGGTGGAAGGGCAGAGGGAGAGGGAGAGAAGGAATCTTAAGCAGGCTCCACACCCACGGCAGAGCCCAATGCGGGGCTCCATCTCACAACCCTGAGATCATGAACTGATCCGAAATCAATTGGCCGATGCCTAACTGACTCAGCCACCCAGGCACCCCTCTTCTTACATTTTAATAACATGTATTATATATTAATTAGTGCTTGAAAGATAAGGTATTGATATTGTCTATTGGAAAATCTAACATGTTAAAGATATAAATAGAAAACCTACTTTAGAAGTATAGAAATTTCATCCAGGTTGAACTAAGTCAGGCTTACTTTTCCTCAATGTACTGTAAGAGAGATTAGATGTCAGAAGTTTTGTTCAAAAATATTAAATTCTGTTGCAGTATATATTGCATTGTCTAAAACTAATGTTTTGCTCCAAATCTTCCTATAATTGCAATTTAACATTATTACAACTCAATGAGCAAAGTATTCTACCCTTTGAATATTAAATGATACAATTTTAATAAATATACTATGAGTTTGTAAATCAATATTAGAAACACCAATCTTAGACGATGCAAGAGTAAGGAATGATAAGATCAGCGAATAGTAATAATGAGTACCTTTGCTTTAATATCCTGGACAAGCCTTTGTTGGTTATATGAGTTGCATATATTATTATTCCCCTCTTGGATTTGTTTTTCACTTAGATTCTGATGGCTTTTGCTATCATTAATGTTAATGTAATCAGATTTATATTTTTTGTTTGTTTTTTCTTTAAGAAATACTTTCATTTCTCAGAATCATAAATATACTCACATCCATTTTAAAACTTAAAAAACTTTTTCCTTCACTCTCAGCCTTTTCAGTGTTAGATTTATTTTTATATTTAGTATAAAGTTAGAAATATACTTTTGTATTTTTTATTTAGATAGGTAATTGTCCCAGAGCCTTTTGTTGAATATTTTTTGTGTTCTTTACTTACTTTTTGTAGCACCCTTATCCCTTAATAAGTTTTCTTATACTTGTGGATCCAATCCTGGTTTATCTATTTTATATTACTGGTCTATTTGTTCTTGTGTGCATACCTTTCTACCTTAACTACCACAGTTTCATGTAAAAAGTTTATAGTCAGGGGCGCCTGGGTGGCTCAGTTGGTTAAGCGACTGCCTTCAACTCAGGTCATGATCCTAGAGTCCCGGGATCAAGTTCTGAATCGGGCTCCCTGCTCAGCAGGGAGTCTGCTTCTTCCTCTGACCCTCCCCCCTCTCATGTGCTCTGTCTCTCAAATAAATAAAATCTTTTAAAAAAGTTTATAGTAAATCTTGATATCTGATAGATACCAAAAGAGTTGCTCTTTCTTTGTCTTCTTAATTTCTTGACTTTTGTCATTAAATGTGAGTTTTAAGACCAGTTTTTCAAATTCTTGCAAAATTCTGTCAAAAAATTTTTTAATTTGAATTCATTTTATAGAATAATTTGGAAAATGGCGTTCCTTGGTGGCTCAGTTTGTTAAGCATCTGAATCTTGATTTCAGCTCAGGTCATGATCTCAGGGTTGTGAGATCGAGCCCTGTGTCAGGCTTGGCACTGGGCATGGAGCCTGCTTAAGATTCTCTCTTTCTCCCTCTGCCCCAACACCCCCTCTCTAAAAAAAGAGAATACTTTGGAGAATCATCATCTTTACAATTTTGAGTCTTCCCATCCATTACCATATATATATATGTATATATGTATATATATATATATATATATATATATATATAAAAATTTCAGCCTTAGGTATATCTTTTTTTTATTTATTTATTTTTAGGTATATCTTTTAATAATATTGTTTGCTTAGAAATATTTTAGACCTTTTTTGTTCAGTTCATCAGGTCCAAGTTACCTTATTTGTAAATTTGAAATGATTATTTTTCTTGCCTACATTTCAGGGCTATTTTGAAGATAAAATGAAATGATCCTTATGAAATAAATACATAAATCATAAGGTTTGGGGTTTTTATTATTTGTAGCCAAAAGTATGGGTATATTATATGCTTAGTGATATGCCATGATTTTCTGAGATTCTATTTAATTATTCTCTTTTCCTCCTAGGGTAAAAGTTTGGATCTTATAATTATTTAAAGCAGTTGCTATTCTTCAACACTAAATAAAGTCATCGTTCTGTTTACTGATTTCTGCAACGCTCAGTGAATTGTGACTTTTTATTAATTCTACACGGTCTTTGATTAATGAGGAATATAAAAGTTCATTTCATCAAGTATTTATTATATCGCATACATTGCTAGCACTGAATCAGTTTTGAGATAATTATTTTTGTTTTTAGGAAAGAACATAAAATGCAGTAAGTTTTGGGGGCCAGGTACTGATCAATATTTTGGGGGATCATCAGTCTAAAATTTCTAGTAAACATGGAAGTTTTAAGCACTATTTTTATTGTTGCTACTTTTAGGAGAAAAATGATCCCAAATTTTCTTTTAAGTTTTTTTCGGGGGAGGGGGATAATAAGTAAAGTAAAACACAAAGTTTGTATTTCTTTTGTCTCCTTTTAATTAATCATTTCAATAGCATGTAATACCTAGACTTGCCAAATCAACTATGTAAGCATTTCTTCTTTCTATTTTATCAATATATTATCCAAAAACTAATATCAGAAAATACTAACTTGAAAAAAAAAAGAAAATACTAACTTGAATGAATGAACATATCTTAAAAGTATATGTACTTTTCAGTAGAGAATTTATAAAGAAAATACAGGATTCCAAGGAATGAAGCCATATAAAATTAGCATATTAATTAATATTTTGTATTTTTTAATTCTAGTATAATTAACATACAGTGTTAAATTAGTTTCAGGTGTACAGTGTAATGATTCAACAATTCTATACATTTCTCAGTGCTCATCATCTTAATCCCCATCACCTGTTTCACCCATCCCCCCCCACCCACCTCCCCTCTAGTAACCATTAGTTCTCTATAGTTTAGATTCAGTTTCTTGGTTTGTACCTTTTTTTCTTTGTTCATTTGTTTTTTCTTAAATCCCATATATGTGTGAAATCATATGGTATTTCTTTGTCTGACTGACTTACTTAGCATAAAACCTTCCAGATCCATCCACATTGTGGCAAACAGCAAGATTTCAGTTTTTATGGCTATGTGATATTTCATTATATGCATAATAACATAATTATTATATTTATAATTATAATAATTATATATTTATATATATAAAATATACATACCACATCTTCTTTGTCCATTCATCTATGAATGGACACTGGGGTGGCTGTCATAATTTGGCTCTTGTAAATAATGCTGCAAAAAACATAGGGGTGCATCTTTCTTTTCAAATTAATGTTTTCATATTCATTGAGTAAATACCCACTAGTGGACTTACTGGATCCTCTGGTAATTCTATTTTTAACTTTTTGAGGACCCTTCTTACTGTTTTCCACAGTTTACATTCCTACCAACAGTGCAGGAGCCTTCCTTTTTCTCCACATCCTCGCCAACACTTGTGTTTTGTGTGTTGCTTGTGTTTTTGATTTTAGCCATTCTGACAGGAGTGAGGTGATATCTCATTGTGGTTTTAATTTGCATATTCCTGATGGTGAGTGATTTAAAGCATCTTTTCATGTATCTTTTGGCCATTTGGATGCCTTCTTTGGAGAAATATGTGTTCATGTCTTCTGGCCATTTTTAAATTGGTTTATTTGGTTTTTGGGGTGTTGAATTGCATAAGTTCTTTATACATGTTGGATACTAACCCTTTATCAGATATATCATTTGCAAATAAATATCTTCTCTCATTCTGTAGGTTGCTGTTTAGGTTTGTTGATTGTTTCTGTCACTATGCAGAAGCTTTTTATTCCGATGTAGTCCCAATGGTTTATTTTTGCTTTTATTTCCCTTACTTCAGGAGACAGATCTAAGAAAAATGTTGCTATGGCCAATGTCGGAGAGATTACTGCTTGTGCTGTCTTCTAGGATTTTTATGCTTTCAGGTCTCTCATTTAGGTCCTTAATCCATTTTGAGTTGATTCTTGTGTATGGTGTAGGAAAGTGGCCCAGTTTCATTCTCTTACATGTAGCTGTCCAGTTTTACCAACACCATTTGTTGCAGAGACTGTCTGTCCTTTTCCCATTGGATATTCTTTCCTGCTTTGTCAAAGATTAATTGACCATATAATCATGGGTTTATTTCTGGGCAGTCTATTCTATTCTATTGATCTAGATGTCTGTGTTTGTGCCAGTATCATACTGTTTTGATTACTACGGTTTTGTAGCATATCTTGAAATCTGGGATTGTGATACCTCCACTTTTGTTCTCTTTTTTTTTTTTTCCAAGATAGCTTTGGCTATTTGGGGTCTTTGGTGGCTCCATACAAATTTTAGGATTTTATTAATAATAAATACTTTTTAAATAAGACAAGAAACCTTATATGTTGGAGAATAGTATCAAGATACAAAAATATTTTAATAGATTAAAATAAGGAGTTAAATCTAATAAAGGAGGCATTTACCAGGTCTAAATATAAAATTGTGCACTCAGCTTCAATAACTCTGTTATATAAATGCAGAGTGAAATGTATTAATGTTTTTAGGGGCTAATTGATGGAGAGAGACCATATATAAGTGAGCTTTGTCAACTTAAACATTTCATGGATATTTAGTCCGTATGGATAGAAGACATTTCTAATCAAGGGAGAGAGTATTCTTTGAGGATTCTGCACTGGCATGCTATGTTAAAATATGAGAAGCAATTTTTTTTTATTTTTTTATTATTTTTATTATGTTCAGTTTGCCACCATATCATTAGTTTTTGATGTAGTGTTCCAGCGATTCATTAGTTGTGTATAACGCCCAATGCTCATCACATCATGTGCCCTCCTTAATACCCATCACCCGGTTACCCCGTCCCCCCCACCAGCCTCCCTTCTGCAACCCTCAGTTTGGTTCCCAGAGTACAGAGTCTCATGGTTTGTCTCCCTCTCTGATTAACCAAATTTTTTAAAAGATTTTATTCATTAATTTGAGGGGCACGGGAGTGCACAAGCAGGGGGAGTGGCCTGCAAAGGGAAAGGAAGAAACAGACTCCCTGCTTGAGTGGGGAGCCCGTTGTGGGGCTTGATCCCAGGACCCCAAGATCATGACCTGAGCCAAAGACAGATGCTTAACCAACTGAGCCACCCAGGAGCCCCTGTGAGAACTAGTTTTTAAGAGGGGTATTGAAAAATCAAACTGTATTCTGATGTAAGTAATTAGGTTGATGTAAAAGATCTGAAAACTCTTAGATAAGAGTGGGTTGGAGGTCTAGCAGATATTACGCTGGAAGGGGAAGGCTTGTACGTAAACACATGAGTTCAAATATTTTAATACCGATTACATGGAGCCAGATCAAGTTTAATTTACTCCGTAAATCAGCACCATCACACTTTTAAAGGGCAGTTTCAATTCAACCAAAGTTTTTTTTTTTTTTTTTGAGCCAATAAACTATCTAAACATGATAAAGCCTCCCTTGTAATTAGTGGAGAAACTTCCTGATTTCAGTGGAAGTCTGAACTAGGTTACTCCATCAGCCATTTATTTAACAAATATGTATTAAGTACCTACTATGTGCTAGGTGTTGATTTTTTTTTTTAGAAATCACTGATTGTTAATGGTATGTGATTCTACGTTTTAATCTATAAAGAAAATTTTTCTTATGGCCATTTACCATGTGTAAGTTTATAATAAACTTGTGATACTTATTACAGTGTTACATATATTACATAGTATTGACTGTATATTAAGTCTCCAGTTCTGCACCAAGTAGCATGAGTAATCTGAAACTACTGACATGAAGATAGTACTTTGATGAAGTTTAAGGATGGATTCAGTGGTTGCATTTGCCTAGAGCAGAGGATTTTCTTAGGAGGAATGAGAAAAGTGATCTGATGAAGTGGTGTTTGAAGAAAAGTAAACAATGGAAAAGACAGAGCAAGGGTCCCAAAGTGTAGCATCTGGCCCGGTAGCATAAGCATCACCTGGGAACTTTTTTTTTTTTAAGATTTATTTTATTTATTTTGAGAGAAATTGAGAGAGCATGAGCAGGAGGAGGGGCATAGGGAGAGAGAGAGAGAGAGAGAGAGAGAATCTCAAGCAGACTCCCCACTAAGCAGGAAGCCCAACACAGGGCTGGATCCCACAACCCTGAGATCATGACCTGAGCCGAAATTATGAGTTGGACACTTAACCAACTGAGCCACCCAGGCACCCCATCACCTGGGAACTTTTTCAAAATACACATTCCCGTATCCCATTCCAGACCTACTAAATCAAAAACTCTAGGGGTGGGGTCCAACAAACTGTGGTTTAACAGGCCCTCCAGGTGACTATAACTCTTGCTCAATTTGAGAACTGCTGGTGTAGACTGCTGGTGTGAAGTAGAGTTAAAATATGATTTGGAAAGCAATTCATGGTCACTGCACATCAGTAGAAATAAAAGATGCAGAGATCCCATGGCTTGTGGTGGCAGTGTGATTTATTGACTAACTTCTGCCAGTGTTGAAATTCTTGCTTTGAAAAAAATTATTGAGTTTTTTTTCTTTTAACTTTGCATCTACCATTTCAAATGTTAGAGCTGGGTATAGTTGTCTGCCAGCAACAAGGCCTATATATTGTTTCACAGATAATGAATTCCTTCTTCCTCTAAAAGAGTATTGGGTAATGTTCCAAAAAAGTAATTACAGGCCAGTTAGTAAATATATGCTGAGACAGTAGAGTGCCAGATAACAACAGCTATATGCCTGCCACTGCTGATTAATCAGCTAGAGAACAGGCCTATTTTTTACTTAATGTGGGATAGGGACTCCATTAAAGACAGAATCTGCATCTCAGTTACTAAATGTATTCTCCCACCGTTTTCATTTTCATAGGTGTATATTTTCTTTTCTTCTGTTGTCTAGTAGAATGACAGGGCTGCACACTTTTAACAAATTGCTCCTTCACCTCCTATCTTCCTCTTCTATTCAGTAGGCTTGGCAAGTTATAAGAGATGATGAAAGTTTGGGGAGTTAGAAATCACAGCCAATTCAGTCTCATTTTCATATGAACCAAACAGCAAATGATTATATTGTAACAGCTTATCACTTTGGACCTAAATTACAGCAAAGTAGTTTGTAAATCCCATAACAAAGATAGAATAATCCATTTATGTAGGCCCGTGTCTTAGAGTGTGCTGTAACTCTGAACTCTGGCACATTTTAGATATTTTAATATATTGGTTTGGAAGAATACAGTAATGATCTGCTGGGCTTTCTGATTTTGTTTTTCTGTAATCTTAATTGCTGAAGCTAGTTAGAGACCCATTTTAGGTTCAGGTGCTTCATATTCAAGGATTATTTCTGTTTTAGGTCAAGGGAAATAGAAGCCCCGTCTCTGGAAATGGAAGAGTTGCCATTGAATCAACCTTGTTGCTTGTCCTCTTCATACAATGTACTTCTGTCTGATAATTACATTCTTGCCATGCCACTTGTGATCAGAACTGTTCCTCTTCACTCATTAATGGTCTAGAGCTCTGCCTGGATTCTCAGTCTTGCCCTCTGTTTCCTTAAAAACATATAGGAATTTTTTCCATAATCTCCAATCTCACTGTCTCCCCAAACATTGACTACCTATCCACCCGAACAGGTATTAGATCATTTTAAGTACCACAGTTTGATTTGCATACGTATTGAGCCATTCTGCTTTGTGATCTGAAGGATTTATGTGAATATGTTTTTTTTGTTGTTGTTGGCTGTTATGTTAGAAAATCCCTTGATCGTCAGTGGTAGTGGATGCTGTTGGTACCCCACCTAGATGCTCTTAACCTGCAAGTGCACCCATTCTCCATCTGCTGGAAGTAATGAGTTACTCCTCAGAGCTATCACCACCACCACCCTTCTCTGGAGAATTGCCTCAGGCCAGTGGTTCTCAAATGTAACTTGCTACTGAATCACATAGAAGACTTGTTAACACAGATGGCCGATCTCAGCTCCTAGAGTTTCTGATTGAGTAGGTATGTGATGAGGTCTGAGAATTTGTATTTCTAACAAGTTCCCAATGATGCTATGCTGTTGGTCTAGATAACAAACTTTGAGGGTAACTGATCTAGTCTAAATAGGAGCTTCTTTGGAGGCTATTTGTCTCATCCCCCCCTTCTCAGGGCGGACCATGCCCCTTCTCAGGGCAGATGGAGATTTTTAGGTAGAAGGTTTATTGGGGCATATTCTTGGACACACCAGTGAGGACGTGAGGGAAGCATAATTGTGCACATGGAGAGGTTGGGTGAGGCGTCAGGCTAACCCATGAGGAGCTCTGGAGATGTCCAGAATTCGCCAGATGCAGACTGCCCACCAAGGGGGCATAACTTTGGGAGAAGCAACTCTCTTCGGCTGAGGGATATGCTCAAAGAGGGACCCAGCTGTATGGTATCATTAGCCAGTTCTCTCAGCTGCTGGGGAAGTAGATGCCTCAGTCCTATATTAGAGACCAGGGTGGTGAGCCACAGCATCCAGTAGAGGGGAAGAGATGAATTCAAGGAAAGATAGTCCTCAGCCATTTCAACCCAGAACCATAGAAAGTAGGTTGGACCTCATGAGAAAAAGTTTGGGGATCCAGCATGAAGAGTACACACACACACACACACACACACACTGGTTCCTGGAGACACGTGCTTGTGATCATCTCAGTAATATAGACTGGCTTCCCACCAACCATCCATCCTGTTCTACCCAATGGGAATTTTAATTGAGTTTATTCTTAAGCACCAAATTTCTCAAATATCACAAGTGCTAAATATAAGGTAAACCTGAGATTTCCTGATAATATATCCTGTAGACAGACCTGAAAGAGTTCCAAACCTTGTTGAAATGACTCTGAGGAGCAAGCAGTGCAGCAGGTAACAAATCTGCTGACAAGCAGCAATCTTTAGAATAAACATATGTGGGACCAGAGTTCAGAGGCTAAAGTCAATTTAATGAGAAAGCTGTCGCTATTATTTTTTATGTGAATTAAATGTATTCCAAGTAGCCAAAGTCACAGCCTCACAGTAAATAGTCTGGCTGCAGAGCTGAGCATTTGTTTTACGCTGCTCTCAGGGTCACCTAAAGATGAATGTGAGTTACCTGGATTGAACAGAATTCTACCCAGTGTGTCCTAACGTGTAGTGATACAATTCAAAAACCTAATTAAAGAGAACTGATTTGAATGTAAAATTGTTTATTTTGCAGTACATCTATGCCAAACGTTGAAATTTTCCACTGAGATAATAACAGCATATGATTTGTAAAGAGGAATATAAAGTCTTCATGAATAAAGGGCAGCCTATTAATAAGTCTTCATAAAGATAATTACACAATGTTAAGACAACAGAAGGAAGACTCAAGTAACCTCATACCTATCCAGAGTAAATGTTACAGAAATTCGCAAGTTTCATTTTCCATATTTAATACCAGAGATGCAGCCCAGGCACAAACACACAAAGGAATGAAATAGGTCTGCATCTCTCCTTGCATTAGCTGAAATCTATCCTGATGGAATGGCCTCTGGCAATATTATGAATCAGCACGAAAGAATAGCAGACCTGGCCTCTAGAAACTATCTCCCCTCTGAAATGTGTGTTTAAATTACCTCATGGCAAGGCCAGTGACATTCAAGGACTGAGAATGAGGTTAGAAAAATGGAAATGTTTCTCCACTTCACGGATGGTCTATTGCCTGATGAACATTATGTAAACAATTTTCCAAAGAAAGAGTAGCACCAAACTTCAGCAGCCAGATGATTGGAGAGCAACAAACTACCTTTTTTTTTTTTTAAGATTTATTTATATATTTTGAGAGAGTGAGAATGAGAGAGAGAGAGTACATGAGAGGGGGGAGGGTTAGAGGGAGAAGCAGGCTCCTCGCTGAGCAGGGAGCCCGATGCGGGACTCGATCCCGGGACTCGAGGATCATGACCTGAGCCGAAGGCAGTCGCTTAACCAACTGAGCCACCCAGGCGCCCTGAGCAACAAACTACCTTTATGCCCCCTATGCTCTAGTCCAAGTGTCGGCACACTAACCCTTGAGCCGCGTCCGGCCTACCACTCATTTTTGCAAATACGGTTTCGTTGGAACACAGCTCTGCTCATTTTTTATGTGCTGCCTATGGCTATTTTTGCACCACAGTGGCAGAGTTGAGTACTGCAAAACAGACCAGATGGTCCACAAAGCCTAAAATATTTACTGTCTAGTCCTTTATGGAAAGAGATTGCTGACCCCTGCTCTAGTCTGTTATAGTTCAGTGTTTTCCAGATTTACTGGTGATAAGAATAACCTGGAGTACTTCTTAAACCTCTAGCTTCTCAAGCCCCTCCTTTGGAGATTCTAATTCAGTGAGTCTGAATGAGACACAGGAATTTGTATCTTTGGCGAGGACTGGAACTTTTGAGAAACATCGGTCTAGTTATTTTACTCTCGCATTTTCTTGCATACCATTTTGTATGTTCACCAAGTCCACATTCTTTTTTTCAGATTCTTCCTCATCTCCCTACACGAATGCAAGGCACAGACCAGTGTACTGTGTGACATTGTCATGGGTGGGCTTTGCCAGAAGCAGAGCGTCTGACGCGGATTTGGGTGCATGTTGTTTATTGAGGGAGCATCTCAGGAGCAAAGAAGTTATGGAAGCAAGATGGGGTAGGAGAGAAAAGCCAAGCAAGGATGTGTTCTCAGCTGGAGATGTACTTCAGTCTAATCCCACAGGGACCTCTGCAGCATGAATTGCTCCACAGAGTTAATCCCGCCTTGAGGCAAGGGTGGCTGGCCCTTTGTAGGCTTTCCCCCAGTTCCTTCAGTCAGTCCTTTGGATGTAGGGGGTTCTAGAACAGGAGACAGCTGAGAGCCATTAACAGCAGTAACTGGGGCAAAAGAGGATGCAGGGAGATGTATAGCATCCAGTATGGGAGTTAAACCCCCAAGTGAATGAAATTTAGATAGATTTGGAACATGCCTTCCAGAAAGTCATATCTGTGATAGTCTTTAAAAGATAATTTGCACGACATTTTTAAATTAGTAAATCTTTGGAAGTAATAAGTACATTTGCTAGAAGTGAGATCTCCAGCCTTCTATTGTCTTTGAAAAGGAAAAGGGAAACATGTCAGAGAGAAGTGACTTTTCCAGGAAATAATCAGTTTTGTTGACCATTGTCTTTGACCAGATACTTGGTAAGGTCTTTGGGTTATGATTATCTCTGTCAGGATGGCATGGGGTTCCTTGAAACTTGAATGCGTGCGTGCAAACATTGCAGAGGCCCACTTGGAATAGGACTGCCATCAGAGAACCTATTTTTCCTAGTCCCCAACATTTCATAGTAGATCCACGAGCATCTTAGAAGAAACCTTTGATAAAAGGTACGTTACAGGAATGTAAAATGAAGTTCTGCCTTCCATGATTAGGATTTACTTTTCTAGGAATTGTAATAGGCAGCACTTCTCACTAATCCTCCCAACCAGCAAGGTAGCCATTTTTTCTCCTGTCCTTACCCAGAGTCACATAACCAGTCAGTAAAAGAGCTCAAAGTTCTAAAGAAAGGATTCCATAGACCCTGTGAAAGTTGTCTGTCTTCTTTAACCCAAATTGTTTGAATAAACCTAGAATGTACAAGCCTGCAGTGAAGACTCTTGTAGACATTTCCAAATTCCTTCTTGAATTTTGCAGCATAGCCTTTAAACTCTCAGAAGAAGTTGGTGGGGGGAGGAAAGGGAAACATAAAATGCTAAGAGCTGTTCTCTTACTATGCTCAGACCAGTTCTGCCTCTCTATCTGAAAGATGAACAAGGAAAAGATCTGTGACCCCAGGAGAGGGTGTGTGACCTGCGCACCTCCCAGGATCCTTTGTGCAGCTCTCCCCCTGTGAAGACAGTGAGGGCAGCTCAGGCAAAAAAGGCGGTTAGAATTAGACCATTTTATAGACCTAGCAGAATCAAGTTAAAAAGAGCACCTAGAATCTTCTCACTTTATTCTGTTTTCTGTCTCCTTGAGGCAAAGTTGGCTTAACCTTTTCTTGAAGTAAACACTGTGTGGAAGAAGAATATTTTCCCAAATGACTTAGGGACACTTTCAACAGCTTGTAAACAGAAAAACAGCTAACGAGACACAGCTACTCAGAGTAAGTCTGTGTTTTTACCTAATATATTTTGGGGAAAGAAAGCAAAACTGTGATGGTCAGTGAAGAAAAGAGAGAACTGGCAGGGTCTAGGGTTTGTCCAAGCTTCTTCTGTGAACTTGAGCTTCCAAACCAAACCCAGATGTTTTCAAAGTCAGTGTTCTTTCCAATTTGCCATGCCTATTTCTTACAACCCTCCTGATGCTAGGGCCAGGGGAGTCATCCCTGAAATTGACCCTCACCAAGAGAGGGCTACATATGGGGACCAGTGAACCCCAACAGGGGTTGAAAACAACACAAGGCCCAGGGTCAGCCTCTGGGTCACCTCCTCCATGAAGCCTTTCCCTTTCTCTCTTCGGTGAGTCTTCTCTTTCCATATAACTGTAGTGCTTGTGCATACCTCTATTTTAGAACTTGGCACAGGGCTATACCTTTTTTTTTAAAACCTCCTTTTCAAATGCACTAGATTAGGAGCCCACCAAAAGCAGGTTTCATGTCACGTTCATTTTTGTATGTTGTACTACATGAATTCATTCACTCACTCTAAAGCTGTTTATCAACTGCCTGCTATGTGACCGGTATTATTTTAGGTGTTGCAGATAGCATAGTGAATAAAACAGACCAAAATTATTTCCTTTAAGGAGCTTCCAATTTAGTGATGGAGACAATATATTGTAGATTCTATACAGAGAAGTGCTGTGGTCTAAAACAGGCTGGAAAAGGAGACTTGAGTGTTTGGGGCAGGGTTGACATTTTAGACAGGGTGAGGGAAAGCCTCATAGAGAAGATAACATTTGGTTAACCACTGAAGGAAATGAGGTAAGTAGTCTGCAGATATTTGGAAGAAGGGAAGTCCAAGAAGGAAGATAAAGATAAAACCCTGGATGTAGGAGCATGTGCTCTGTGATCAAGGAACAGGAGGGAGGGTTTTTAGGTCTGGAGTAGAATACACAGGGGGAAGAATAATAGGAAATGAGGTCTGATAGAAAGAACGGGATGGGAGCAGAGATCACGTATGGCCCTGGAAAGCTCAACAGTGAGTTTCACTTGGTCTTTAAATAAAATTAGAAGCCATTAGAGGGTTTTGAACAAAAGCGTTATATGAACTTTCAGTTTTAACAGGATCACGAATGTTTAATAAATTAATGAATTAACTAGTTAACTTGTCCATCCAAGAAGTGCCCAGAGAAGCCAGGTATTGGACTGGAGTAATGGATCAGGTGAAACCTAAGTGCACATTCCTAGAAATTGAGAGTTCAAGATCAAGGCACGAGTCTCATCAGGTAGACAAGGAGAAGGCAGCCACAATTAAAGAACGTGAGATAAGATGTTGGGGTTAATATAGAGCATGAAATCAGCCATAATACCTGGCTTGCTAAAATGTAACACAGAGGCCACTGCGGGCGAGGGAGGGTTTCGGAGAAGGGTGTAGGCCTTTGGAATGCCGAGGCCTGCCGGAACCACTCTGCCATTAGAATGTCATTGCGAGTTTCCTTCCCCGAAGCTCTTAGCCCAAACAGCCGCCCTGTGATCTAAGGGATGTATGCATTGTCCCTTAGGCTATGTGTAGTAGAATATGCAGATTAGCATATTTTACCATCCCATAAACAGATCCTCCTAGTTTCAGTAAGACCCCTTGTCACACATCACAGGCTTGAGAAACAGTGATAAAGATTTGTGATTATCCTGAAGGACCAATAAAAGTGAGAGCAAAGAAAAGCAAAGGGTCTTGTCTCTGAGTGTTGACCCCCTTGCCTTCTCCTTCCTTTCAGGCAAAGTTTGGACTCATCTTTCATCCCACAGTACAGGGATTGCTGGCCATTCCCGGCAATAAGACCCATTGCCCTGAAAGTCTTGCATAATTCCTGCTGCCATTATCATGTCAAATAATTGACTTCTTGGGCCAGCAGCAACCCAGATTCAAAATGTAGACGATTCCTACATAGCAATAAGCTCAGTGAGGAAAATTAAGATAAGAAGATGGATCCCTCTTTTCTCTCCAGCTCCCAAGACTGGGCACCTATATCCTGACAAACTAGAGCATAGACTAGAGGGCTCTGCACCGTTTGGGACCTTTAAATATACTTGTTGATGATACGCTGAGTCCTCTTTTTTTTTTTTTTTTTAATTGTCATTGAGTGTTTTCTTGGCCAACTCACAGCACAAAACCATTTAGTACACATTAAAAAAAAAAAAAAAACTTTATAAGCTTCCAGAAATGGTCACAGGTCAGAAAGAATTAAAGGAAGCCGAATGACAATAATGGATACCCCCACCCCCACTACCATTCCTACCACCACAGGAGAACTTCAGGTGAAAGGAGTTTCAGTGAATTAAAAGATGAAGCCAGTTTAACCCCTAATCTATGTCTAATTTTACTCTTAAGTCACAAGGCTAGTGTCTTTAGTAGAAAATGTTGATTACAAAAGAAATCACAATCTACAGTACAGTTACAGATAATCAGGAGCAGTTTTACCATGAGAATATTGAGATGTGAAGAATGTCAAAACAAAGTCTACTTAAAAACAGGTCAAAGTATGGAATTAAAAATACCTTTGGAGTAATAATACTTTAAAGGAGTCCATAATTAGAATTACTGGAATATTTATCCAAGATTTTTAGAAATCCATCTCTGTTTTAAACCTAACTTTTCTTTTTTCAGGATGAGTGTTCATTTTTTTCTCCTTTTTGTATTTTTAAAGCCCATGAGTCTTTTCCATTTTATATATGTCTCTTCTAAATTGGATCACCTTCACCCTTTTCATCTACCCACCCCAACTCTCCTTCTCTGGCAACCACCAATCTGTTCTTTTTTTATCTATGAGTTCAATTTTTTTTTTTTCAGATTCCATGGTAGATCATATGGTATTTGTCTTTGTCTGACTTATTTCACTTAGAATAATACTTTAAGGGTTCATCCATGTTGTAGCAAATGGCAGGAGTTCCTTCCTTCTATAACTGAATTATATATATATCAGTCATATTTTCTTTATTAATCTGTCAGTGGACACTTAGGTTGTACCCATGTCTTGGCTATTGTAAATAATGCCGTGAGTATGTGGGTGCAAGTATCTTTTTTAAGATAGTGATTTCATTTCCTTTTGAAGAAAGTTTTAATTTTTATACATTACAGTGATTAATTTATATATGTATTTTAAAGATGTATTTATTTATTTTACAGAGAGAGAGAGTGTGCATGCGCAAGCTGAGGGAGGGGCAGAGGGAGAGGGGGAGAGAGAATCCAGAAGCAGACTCCCCGCTGATGGCTTGCTCCTTCTTTTCTTATTGATTTGTATGAATGTTTTATATGTCAGTGATACCAGCAACCCATTACAAACATTTTCTTGTGTTTTGCCTTAAAAGTTTACATTAAAAATTAATTAAAATCTATATTTTTAGATAAATTCTACCTCTGAATATCTGTTTAGAAAGTTTGTTTTTAATATTTTCTTCCAGTGCTTGTAAAATTAACTTTCATATATCTCAATTTTTTGTGAACAGACTATCTTTTTTCTTTATTTCTTCCAAATGAGTGACACATGTTTTTCAACCCACTATTTGAGTGATAAATCCTTTTCCCCATTGATGTAACATGCTACCTGTAGTATGCAATAAGTTCTTATATATGCTTGGCCTGTTTCTAGATTGTCTCTTATGCTTGACATCTCTGTTCTTGCTTCAACAGCACATCAGGATCATTCTTTTAATTATTATAGCCTTAATTTACATTTTGAAGTCTGCTGCTTCAAGCCTATCACATTTTCTTGGCTATACTGGCACATCTAATTCATCCAGAATATTTTCGCAAGTGTTTTAAAATGCCGCTGGAATTTTTGTTGAGATTGCGTTCAATATTTTGATTAAATTTGGAACAATCGGCAGTCTTACCATATTAACTTTCCATCCATAACATATGCTTTCTCTATTTTTTCAAGTCTTACTTTTTTTTTTTTTAAAGTAAACTCTACTCCCAACGTGGGGCTCAAACTCATGACCTCAAGATTAAGGGTCACATGCTCTACCCAGTACCAGCCAGGTGCCCCTATTTTTCTAAGTCTTTAAAAAAATTTTCTCACTGTAAATTGTTACACTTTTCTTAATGTAGATCTTGCACATTTCTTATTGAGTTTATTCCTACTCATGACTTTGTTACTATCAAAAATGAAATTTTTCTAACCATGTTTCTAACTTTGATTCCTAGGTATTATAAGTAAACTATAGCTTTATACACATATTTATTTTAAAATGTTTCATCAAATTGGATGGAATGAGGATCTTGCCAGTTTCAATGTAGCTATAAATAGAACACTAGTACATTTCTATCTTCTCAAGGATTTTTAAACAATAATTCCTTTGATAATGAGTTATTCCTGAGAGTTTTACATATAATTTTCCATTTCTTTTTGTAAATACTTTATTTTACCTCCCATCTGTGGCTGATAGAACAAAGCAAAAATGAAAAGGAATGTGGTTAACGCTAGGATTGACCATCAGTTTTTAAGAAAGCTATAGTGGTTTGTAATGAGATAATTCATGTTTTCCAGATAAATTAGCTACCAAGTGGGAAGTAATGAAGTAAATAAGCTTCATTTTCATTATGTTGATGTTTTAGGTTTTCTGAGTCACATAGCAGTGTAATATGTCTTTGCTATTAATTAATATGAAAATATTGATACCCTTGAATGACACCCTCCCTGGGATTGGTAAGGGTTACAAATCAAACACAACTCCTTGTGCTCCCCAGTTCTTTTCATTGTACCCTTGTTCAAATTTTCCTCCGACAGATGTCTGAGGGCCACTGACCACTCCGTCAGGAAATCTCTGAAGCTCCATGTGCACCAGACATCAGTAGAAATGAATTGTAAGCTATTCTTTCAGCTCTCTAATTAGACTTTCCAGTCTAATTGCAGGAGATGAAATCAAGGGAGATCAAATTTACCCAGTTGCCCAGACTTTAGAATCATTACAAAGCAATATACTGACAAGTACAAAACCAGCATGCTCCTGGGAGTAAAACTGAACCTTCCTCTTCCTCATCAGTGTATCAGATGGGGAAAAGAGTATCTTGTCTACCTGCTTCACATGCTTGTCCATCCGTTTTACAGAAGGAGATGTAGATAAAAATGCTGTAAGGCAGTCCATGTAATATTTAATTATTCAGACTTTAGAGTCTGACCTCAGTTCAAATCCTGACTCTATTGCTTTGTAACAAAATGCCATGATGTTACATATTGCTATTTTTATCTCTGCTAATAGCCAGCTTGTTTTAAAGCATAAGAGTATTATTTACTTTTAAAGAATACAGACTTATTCAGAGTGAAGTGAAATTCTCAAGAATTGTTTTCCTCAAAATTAATTTTGAAAAGAATTTTGATGAAAATGTTATATTTAAAGTGAGGTAAGCAGTCGATTGTAAAAAACTTTATACACACACACACACACACACACACACACACACACACACCCCTACATATTCATACTATAACTATGTAGTATGTACCGGAGACATGGTTCATTCCTATGGTATAAGAAGTGCTGAAAAAAATGTCGCTCCTTCATTTTATCAAAAACTGATTTGGTCTCCTTTATGAGCCCTCATCTGTTATATACTTGAGTAAAACTAAATTCTCATTCTGGTTTAAGCTTATTATTTAGGGCACAATTTCTCATAGGTGAGAAGACACATTCTCTTATTTAGCCTTTCTCTCCCTTTGCCTGTTACAAATAGGATGTTGCTCAGATATATGGGGTAAAGGGGAGGCTTCCCAAGCCTGCACAGTTGCACGGATGAATTGGTGCCCTTGGGCAGTGTGTCCGTTAATTTCTGAGACAATATCCCTTGCACTCTAGCCATTGATGAACTTGTCAGCTGGCAGAACACATTGTCGTTCTGCTAACTTGGATTAGTTAGAGTCCAACATTGCTTTCTGGCTCACCTGGATTCCCCTTAGATTGGACTGTCTCCAGCTCCGCCACGCCTCTGCTGTGGCTTCTGTGGAGCCTTCTGGCAAGTGGTCCAGCCCCAGCCTTCTCCCTTGGGCTGACAAGTTCTGCCACCGCAGGCCCACAACAAGCCCTCTGGCAGCATCCAGCTAGAAGTCATTGTTCCTGTTAATGTGTATGTGCGCATGTGCGTGTGTGTGCACAAGTGTGTATATCCACCTTCATCCAAATCTGTATCTATACACACTAGACTTTGTCACAAAATTTATATGGTAAAGTTGATTCCACTCCAGCTAGGGTAGGTTGTGAAATACTACAAAGTGGAGATTATGTCTCACTCATTTTTGACCCTCTAGCACCTCACCAAATACCTGGAACACATAGAAATAATCAGTATGGACTCTCTCTATGATTGGGAAAATTTCTCCATTCTCCCTGATGGCAGGTTTGTGACCAGTAAGCACGCACATGGTATTGGTGTAAGTGCACAAAACATTGAAGCCAAGGCACAAATGGAAAAAAAAAAATCATTGAGGGGTATGTTTGGGTAATAATCCATTTTGGAAGGGTTCTTTAAATAACTTTTGATCTAGCTTCTGAATTTATCATGTAAAATTGGCATTCATCCTTAATCAGTTCCTCTGGTCTGTGGAATTCTCCTAGTGATTCTGGACCCAGCCTCAAAGAACATAGTAAAACTAGCACAGTCTCTGCTCTTTTTTTCTCTAGTCATTTTTATGTAGCACTGAAGACAGAAGTGGTGCTTTACACAGTGCAAGAAAGGGATCAAGGCACTGATCTCAGATACTTACCAGGAGAGGCTTTAAATATTTTTTTTAGATCCTCCTTAAAAAAAGAAAGAAAGAAAAGCCTCCATTGAGAGGGGAGTTTGTGTGTTGGGGGGGAAGGAAACAAAAACAAGAAGAAGGACTTCGCAGATGGGTTGACGTTTTGAGGTTAAACTGAGCCAATGCCTGGGCTGCAGTGAGCACTCACACGGGCTGTGGAAGGAGCCACACCGTCATTGACAGTGACAGTGACTCTGCTCTCGGCCGCTTTGGGTTCACAGTGCTTGCAGCGCTCTGTTATTCAGAACTGAATAACTGTTGTCACTGCTCTATAATTTGGCCATGAGATATCTGGTTACTTTCAGACAAAAGAAAATGTCTCATAATAATGGGGTTTTGTGTGAGTCTGCTCTTTCTTCCAGAAAAAAAAAAAATAATGTATTTAAGGATTTAGCTCTGCTCACATTGGGAAAGAAAATAAGCTTTAAAAAATTAGACTCTCCTTCCTCCCTATAGCAATTCCTGTCAGGCTTTCCATCAGGGGGAAATGGTACCTTCAGCATATTCTGCAGTTGAAATAGACAGCACCAGATGCTTCAAATGGTCATAATTGTGAAGAATATGGAAAAGGAGGCATCTTCCTACTTTGTTTCATTTAAATGTGGAGGGAAAAAGCCCTTTGGGTAAATTAGCACTTGGAGGATTTAGCAGAAGTGAATTAACTATGACAGAGTCCCCTAACACATCCATTTGATGATCTTGCAAGACTTGTTCCCGGTTACCTGGGATACTACCCTGCTTTGGGATGCCATAGGGTCATTAAAATGTGAGACAGATTCTCCAGAAGAGAAAAACCAGATGAATCTTGACTTGCAAACAGTATGTCTTGCTTAATAGCATTTCTTTTGACCAGCCCTACCTTTCCCTTGGTGCTAAACTTCTCTCTCACACAGTCATCTGAGAAAACAAAGAACTGGCTGTGAATTTCAGCTGCCAGGGCCAAAAGACTGTTGCGAAGGATCTTTACAAGCAATTAGCAAGATTGTGCTCTCAAAAACTGAATGTTTTTTAATTTATAAATTGGTATTAAAAGCTAGCCTCTATCATTGTTACAGAAATAAAAAGATAAACGAAGGCAGAAGCATGTGGTGAGTGCATTTAGAAAAAAAAATGAGTCTACTATCCCATATACACAATCAAAAATAACTAGACTTTTAGTGGCGATCATTTTGTAGCACATACAGATATCAAATTATAATGTACATCTGAAACTTCTATAATTGCACATATGAATTTTACCTCAAAAAAAAAAAAAAGACTGAAAAATCGGATGTTTGTGATAGCCCATTCAACCTTCCTTGCATGGTTTTGGTGGCTGAACCTTGGCTGACCTACTGCAAATTAATTGTCTTTACCTCTCTTGATGTAACTCTTCATTATGCTTCATAGCAGAAATATCAGTGTATTTGGCCACAGGGCTATTGCAGACCCTACTGAGGGTCCTGTATAATATGTATGGTGTTACTTTTCCAAAAGTATGAACAATTCTTCATTTCGGAACAGAAAATTCTGAATATTGAAGCAGGTAATATGTATATGCTTTTCTGCCCACTGCTCTTGACACACTTGGTTTCACTGAAGCCTCACAAACCTTACCTCAAAGCTGGACAGTGCTATGATGTCCAGTTTGTAGATGAGGAAATAAAATTAGGAGAGGTGAAATAAGCTGCATAAGATCACTCTTCCAGTTATGTATTTTTGCATAATAAACATCCCTGAAATGTAGTGACTAAAAACAATGCTGTATTATCACACACATTTCTGTGGTTTCACGGGCTCAGTGGAGTTGTTCCCACATGTGGCTGCTGTCAGTTAGGAGCGGGGGATGGAATCATCTGGAGACATCTTCACTCACATTATCTGTGCCTCAGCTAGAACACTCAGGGCTGGTCCGCCATCTCACTCTGTGTGGCCTCTCTGTGTGGCTGCATTACTCCTACCAGCATGGTGGCCTCAGCCTAATCAGTTACGTGGTAACTGGCCTTCCCTATACTAGAGGACGTGTTCCAGAAGACAAAAAATGGAACTTGCCAGTGTATTAAATGCTGGGCTCAGAAGCTGGCACAGCGTCATTTCTTTTTCTCTGTGGGTGTGAAACATAGAGATCACCCAAAGGGGACATAGACTCCCACTCTCTATATAGGAATGGAGGCTGCTGGGCTTATCAGTCAACATCTGGGACTTGAATTTAGGTCTACCTAGTGCGCAAATTTATTCACAGTGCAGTGAAGCCCACCTCTCACCCACTCCTCCCTCTGAATGCCACCCACCTTATGTTCTGTTGCTTAATATTCCACTTTTTCTCCCCTAGTCATGTCCCTATGATCTACATTTTCCAGACTATCCTTTTAGAAGGATCCTCCGAGGATGTCCAAATACAGACCTGTGACATGCTTAAGGGAACGGGTAGGGAGAATCCTTTCTCCTCGCCTCACCTTGCTCTTACCTCACTGATCTAAACTCCATCCCATTTTTCAAGTCCCCACCTCAATAGGAGGGCATTTACAGATAAACCTGGAGGAGAGATTCAAAGAAGAGTTCCTGTAAAGAAAGGACAGGAGAAAAAAGGGAGGTCACATATTCTGGAGCATTCCAACTACACTGAGTACTGTACTCCTCCCTCCCCCTCCCCCTCTACCCCAAAACTCTAATGGATTCCTGCTACTAAAACGTGACATATTTCATGTTTTATTTTTGTAAATATTTGTCCCAGCTCCCAGCACAGGGACTGGCTTGTATTAGTTCCCATTTCTGTGGGAAGGGATTCACGAAGCTCCATGGGCCAGCAGATAAGCTTCCCAGACACTTCACTTACGGCCTTAGGTCTACCCCCCTTTCCACCCGGAGAGTCGGGAAACAATAGCTAGCTTCTGCCTTATAGCTGACAGGGTTTTTGTTTGGGCCGTAATGAGACCTTGAGCTGCTTTTGCCTTTGAGAGTTAAGCTTCAGAGTCTGGTCAACTTGGAGACAAATAGAGGAGGCCTTGAGAATTGAGGTTCCACACTAATTTATGGGGGAATAATCACAATGCCGTTCAGATAGAGAGTTTATGCACTTGAGGTCTGCTTAGGGAAAATCAAAGCTTCACTGGGATTTAGCTAACTGGCAGTCACAATTTTGAACTTTATCCGCATTTGGCCAAGCCTATCACATGTGTCAAAATGACATGGTTCCTTCAGGGGGCTTTTGGGAGTGAGACCCATGGGGACAGCTAGGCTGAAATAATCCAGCAGAACAGTAGCACCGCATTAGTCAGCCTTCCTCAGAAACATCTGGTGTTTGCTGTCCACTCTTTTCTCTCCCCAACCTTACCTCCTGGATGCTGAGCACACAAGCAGCCTTCCTTGCCCTGTCTTCCCCTACTCTCCCAATAACTACAGGACTGACTTCTTGTTTCTTAAACAAACCCCCTGGTTTTGTGACTCCTCCCAGGTTTCCTTGTCAAATGAAAACTATTGATGGCTCTCTCTTGCAAAAGCCCATCTCGCTGCCTGGAACATCCCTGAATTCTAGATTGTTAGCACAGGATGCAAACATCAAGTGTAGCATTTTAGGGTTTACCCTTCTTGTTTGAGCAAAGATGCTGTAGTAGCTGAGAACATTTTCTAAAAGAGAATAATAGTCCTCGGGGCCAAGAAAGTAGTTAAGTCCACTGGTCATAGTTGCTCTGCTACAAACACCAGGGGAGATTTTGCTGCCTTCCCAGTGGTAGAACTGTTACATATCCACTTAGCAGAGCCTTTGGGATTTCCTCATCCGAATGCCTCGTCTTGCCTGTTAGGAAATTGGGGCCCACGTACATAAAGCGATTGCAATGGTCCAGGGTTGCCATAAGCCAACCGTCCTGGTTCCTCCTAGTTCAGTGACCGTGCCACAATACTGTATTTCTGATCAGAATTCCTACCTTTGTCTATCAACATGGCCTGCATGCTTAACCCTCGCCCACACCTGCATTCCCCTGTGAATTATTCTCCTGTCACTGCAAAGCCATTTTCAAATTTTCTAGATCTCCTTGAAAGGGTGGTTGGCATTTGGCCAAGAGAGCTTTCCTTGTCCTTGGTTCATTGGCTACCGACATGTACATTCCTGCCCATGTCCTTATTGAGAAGTGGAGCCCATGTTGTGAGGGCGACTGGCATGCCTTTTGGTTAAAAGACAAAAGGCAAGAGAATAAGATCGGATCTGCCGGCCATCATTTAACTCTCCCTTTAGTCTGACCAGGCGTGGCTGATGGAGGAAATCTGCCGCCCTCAGCCAAGATTAGAACCCCGGCAAGTAGCAGATTGCATCGTGCACTCTACTAGGTCATGAGGAGGCCCATCCAATGTGGAAGGGCCTCAGTACAGTGTAACTCTCTGCAGAATCAATGACAAAATCTTGTAGTTAGGACTTACGGCAAGGACATCTCATGCGGAGATCCACTGTTCACCTGCTCAGGGTCTGAGAGACAGTGGCTCTGGTCCCAACGTCTCTGTGGCAGTCTTCGGGAGCCCCCAGGAAGCAAAAACCGGGCAGAGAGAAAGGGAGATAACCCCTCCCTTTGATCTTCCAGTTCAATCTAGTAAACTTACTTTTCTCAGGCAAAGATGTTGGAGTTGGCGTTTTGTTTTCTGGAAGCTAGAGTTTCAGGTCAGGGAGCTGGTCGTGGGCTCTGACAGCAGAAGGAGGATTTCATTGCCCGCCTGGGAGCTGGAGAGGAAGGGGAAGGCTGTCTTGTGCAAGTCCTTAGCGTGCTCGAGAAACATGAAGCTGAACACCAGCGCTTGATTTTCCTGCAGCCGCAGCCCATCTAGGGAGCAAGGGCTGAGGAAGGCACCTTGTGTATCTGGAAAAGAACCTCCTCAAAGGGTCTTAAAGCAGAACCTGGAAACATTCTTTCTTCAGCCAGCTCACGGACCACAAGAGCAGGGATGTTTACTACTGACCCTTGACACCAGGGAGCTTTGTTTTCCTTACTCTTCCAAGTTTGAGTAGCATATTCTTAAAAAAAAAAAAAATGGATATTTGCTATCCTCGAAAATGACTGGCAAACTTAGAAGGATTAGGAGCAAGAAATGGCCAAGTTAGGCCTAAATAACAAATCGCACTAACGGAACGCTACTGTGTGACGGAAACGCAGGTCAGGAGTTAGTGTTTCTTGGAAGTCACACATGAGAGGATTTTGTTAATTGTCATCACTTTTTCTCCACTCAGCCTCCTGTCCCACTTATAACTCTTACGGTGGCTAGAACCAAGCAATGTAGGGTAAAATGGTTCTGATCATCCTAACTTCACTGGTTCTCAGTACTAACCTCAAAATTTGCTGGAGGTATAAAGGTCAAGCACCATTTGTAGCTTCTGCTCCTTCAAAATGTGACCTCAGTCTTCCTCTCACGCATCAGCTTATAGCCTTTCCCTTCTGTCTACCTGTTCTGTGCCATGACCCTATCAAATAAACTGAAAAATGCTATCGACTTTGAGTAAATGGCATGTGTTTGTTCTTTGGTATAATGTGTATCTCTTCTGCTCCTACCTGATAAACTGTTGTCCTGTAAGTTCCAACTGACTTATTTCTCCTGGTGCAAGACTCTTGTTATGGATGTTAACGTATCTTTCTGCCACATCTTCTTGATGAGTACACCTTGGAGATGGTCTCTGGCTCAGAGCAGTTTTACTTCTCCCAAACAATGGCTTTGTATGTCTTACCAGCACTCAGTAGTGACACCCACCAGGTTTTCCCTTTCACGGTGGTTGCCAGAACTTTCAGAGCCAAATTTATAGCCCAGGGCAATCAAGAGTATGAATTTTACCAACTACATTCCTGGTTATATTTTATGAGCCCAATTTTGCTTTTCTTTTACATGTGATAACTTAGCTTTCATGTGTCATTTTGTGGAACTCTCTCCTGGAACAAGGTGGCCAGGGATGGAAGGAACGGAAGGGGAGGTAAGGGAATTCAAATCCAGCAGCTACTTTATTTATGATTGCATCACCTGGGAAAAATTAGTGATTTTCCCTCTGAGCTCTCCTAGCACTTTGAAGGACTCTCGGTTATAATACTTACATCACTGCAGGTCAGTTCTTTCTTTTCTTGGACTTTTTTTCCTCCTACCTGACAGCAAATTCTTTAAAAACAAGGGCTACCTCTGGGGCACCTGGGTGGCTCAGTCGGTTGGGCAACTGACTGTTGGTTTCAGCTCAGGTCGTGATCTCTTGGGTCGTGGGATTGAGCCCCGCATCGGGCTCCACCCTCAGCACTCAGCGGGGAGTCCGCTGGAGAGTCTCGTCCTCTGCCCCTCCCCCCCCCACGTTTGCGCTCACTCTTTCTCCCTTTGTCTTTCTCTCTCTCTCAAATAAATAAATAAATCTTTTAAAAAAGGGGCTACTTCTTATTTTTCTTTGTATTCCCAGCTTCTGGCTCAGTTCCTGACTCAAGTAGCTGCTCAGTATATGCTTATGGAGTGAATAGTAACTAAAAAGTAGCTCCAAAGATTGAATCCAATTTACATAAATTGATTTAACTAATTGGAGTTCTGTTCAAGATTTAGACTCATTCTCTGAATCAGACTTCTGACCTTCAGAACTTTATATGTGACTAGTCACAGTCATATTTTTCATTGTACTTGTCTCCAGCTGACTTTTAGCAAATAACCTGCAGCTTTATTTAGTACAAATCAGATCATATTAAATATAATTAAAAATCTCTCCATGAAATAGGATAAGATCCCATTGGGGCACCACAAAACACAATTATTGCTTCATGGCATATGCTCTTTTTAAGCAAATCCATTCGTGAATACTAAAGTCTTGACAATCTTTTCTCAAAGTTGATATCATCCTATAAATAGTGCCATACACCAAATGGGAATTAAGAAGCCATTGTGTTATCTCTGTCCTGGATTATTTCTTTAAGTAGAACCACCAACATTGATACATACCAGGGATTTATTTGAATTTAATGGCAAAACAGTTACATTGGTATAACAGTTAATTATATTCATTCTCTTCAATAGATGATGAAATTCTACAATATGGATATCCCGATGAGCACAGGGCAGGTACAGACTTACTTTCTTTGCAAGTTGTAACAGGTTTGACATAGAATGCTTATTCATTTAGGTCTTCCAGGTCACTGCTAGGGCAATTGCCTGAAATGTCATTTGAAACATGAAAATAGAAATAAAATAGTCTGAAGAAATTATTATTGATTCCGTTGTTCTCTCTGTGATTTGGAGAAGTTGTAGGCACAGGAAGAAAGAAGAGGATATTGTTAACTAGAGAATGGAGAATCTTACACATTGTGTTTCAAGGTGGGAGAACAGGATTTGACAGTTTGTTCAGACAGTCATGGACATGCTGTCCTTTAAATAAAGGCACAACCAAAAGTGAATTAACCATTAACACAGAAGTGTGTTACATATGCAGAAGCACAGAAACGCGAGGGTCAGAGCTGCCTCTGGGTAAGCTGTAATGGTGTCACAGTAGTTTCCAAAAGTGACTAGGCACCAGGAGAGTGTTATACAGACCGACCTGCTCAGTTAGCTCTAGCTCCCTACCTTGCTGCCATGCTACCTGCTGAGTTTCAGTAAAAGAAGAGGAAAATATCCGCAGTAGATGGTGTCTGGAAATTTACTTCCTAATCTAGTCAATAACTGTAGTTCTTTCAAAGATTCATAGTTCTCTTGATAAGGTATCTCATCAGTGACTTAAGCATTTGGAAACGTCTCCTTTCAGTTTAGTGTTCGGAGCACTCCAAATAACAGTGGTTTCAGCCAGATCAGGGCAAGCCACCACTCCTTTTTAGTTTCCTTCTTCCTTGGTCTCGCACCATCAAAAATCAGAGGGCAGGGTAGAGAATACTGTAATGTAAGAAGGGGAAACCTAAGGTTGTATGTTAAATATGACTTTCTTGGCGCCCAGAGGCCTGGGGGAAAACACCCATCTTAAACCTTTCACAAAGAGCCTCCTTAAGATCACATCCTTATTTTCTCTTGTTCCAAATTCCTTACAATTAAGTCATTTTTTCACAGGCTAGTATTTTTCTCTAAGGGATATGTATTAGTTTTCTATTGCCACTGTAACGATCACCACAAACTCAGTGATTTAAAACAATACCAATTTATTATTTCATGGTTCTGAAGGTCAGAGGTCTGGAATAGATCTCACGAAGCTAAAATCAAGATACTGACATGGCTGTGTTCCTTTCTGTAGGGTCTAGGGGAGGACTGGTTCCCTTGCCTTTTTCAGCTCCTTGAGGCATCCCACATTCCTTGACTCACAGCCCCTGTCTTCAAAGCCAGCAATGGCTAGTTGAGTGTTTCTCATGCTGCATCCCTCTGACACCGAGTCTCCTGCCTCCTTCCTCTTATAAGGACTCTTGGTCCACTCAGATAATCCAGGATAATCTCCCTATTTTAAAGATTTGGTCAAAACATTAAATTTGGAGCAGAAAAAATATTTTTTTGTATTTTAAATGAATACAACAAAAATGAAATCATTTTGCATGAATATTTATTTCCTCTTCGCTGTTTAATTTTCCATTTAGTGCATATTTTATAATGTATATCCTAGTAGAATAGTCAATGTTTGCCCTTTATAAATAAATACAAACACATATTTGAGGGCAGGTGTTCACATCTGTTTTATGGATAAGGGTGCATCATGCAACTGTACACTGCCACGCTAGAGGACAGAACTTTTGGAGGGAGGCAGCAAAGACTAAAGAAAAGGTTGGACATGGAAAAATGTGTAAAAGGTCATCAAAAGAGGGTGTAGGAGAAGCTCCAGTGTAGGTCACAGGACAGTTGTGAGTTTGTCCAGATCTGGCATTGCCAGGAACCAAAGTCTTATACTGACTTTTGTGTAGTACTTCTGTCCTACAATAGGGTCCATGACATATTTGATAAAGAGAAGAGGCCATAAAGATCTCAGTGAAGTCCTTAAAATTTTTTGATTTCTACTTTGTCTCCAATGCTTAGAAAATAAACTGCTGCAAAGGTTACGGCAAAATACCTCTTTTCCTATGACTGAGAGTTGTGAAGCATCTCAGAAACATACTCACTTCAACGTTAAACTCTCGAATAATCAAATTTTATACAAAATGGAATTAATAGGTAACTTCGCTGCAGCTGGCCTCTAATGAGTCCATCTCCTAATCAGTGAGTCTCCCCTCTGGACACAGTGATCTTACATTCATCTATTCTTTCATTGACTTCTTTCAAAGAAATGTAACAGTATGCATTTTGTAGGAAATGACTGGAGGATTTCAGCTAGAAAGTGCTCTGTCCTATGGTGGTTGATTATTTTGTAGTTTAGGAGGTTTCCATAACTTCTGTTCCAACGTAATACGGAAGCATCCTTCAGAGTGTTATCTTTAAGATCACAGAAGCTAAGAGATTTCAATTTCAAAGTGAGTATGATCCACTTTCTATTCATTTTTAGCCCTTCCAGGCAAGCTCTCTGATGGGTCCATTGTTTGTTTAAGGTTTTAGGAATCACAGAGGAGAGAAAACCTTTTTCCTTCCTCCCACCCCAAGCTCACTTTCCCAGACAAGAGTTCTATCTGCATTAAGAAGATGCAGTGACCCAGGACTAGCAACCTACCCGTCGCAGCAGCCCCTGTGGTACTCAGTGGAGCATGGGAAAGGCTCGTAATGCCTGATTAAAGCCATCAGGAAAGCCTGAGCTCATTCTAAAGGATTCAGGGGCAGAGTGGCCCTCCAAGCCGGTCTTGTGAGTCCGTGTCACTTTACTACCGTGAGTACTTTCCTTCAGCTCATGCTCCCAATGCAGAGAATCATGGGAATGTTAACAGGGCTCACATGAAGAGTGGCACAGTCTCTGTGCTGGGATAGAAAGAGAAACTCTTGCTGCCCAGTAAGATGCCCTGGCAGAAGTTGCTGCAGGTGTTTCTTCCAGGACGTATCACAGTCATACTTACTTTACAGATAATGTTTTGGGTTGGACCACAGAGGAAAGGATTTGGTCAGATAATCTAACAAGAGTGACGAGAGCCGACCTGAACGTTGATGGGGTTCTTCCACGTTACCTCATTTCATCCTCACAGATCAGAGAAACTCAATTAGGTAGTATTTCCCCACTTCATAGACCAGGGAAGGAAATTTCTGAAAGGTTAATTGATGTGCTGAAGGGGCACATAATAAAGTGCCAGGCTCAGTCCCACATCTGGCTCCTAATTCCTTCTTAGTTCTTCTTCATTATGCTGTCCCTTCTGAATGGATTATTAGGTCGATAATGTTACTGTTATTAATTCTGCCCAAATAATGAATAACAGACAGATCAGACACTTAGGATGTTGGCATTTATCTCCATGTTATTATCATCCATAATGGAAAATGTTCAGAAGTTTTTGCTAATCATAATTTTTGGTAAAACAACTTTGCTTTATATATTGTTTCTTCAGTATTTTTTTTCATTAAATATTTTTCCCCTTTGGCTATGACAATCCTTAAGATTGATTTTTCTCTGCCGAAGTCCTAACTCTCTTTCTTTTAACCAGCAGTCACCATGGAAACGCTCACACAACATGTGGCACTTCTTTAAATGCAGTTGCTCACGAGTTGCAATAAACTGATACAGGGTGTATTTATTTATGTGAATATTTAATTGATAAAATAACACAGTTGTGCTCGCTTTTAAAATATCTCAGAGCTCTGTGGTCATGGCTACAGAAAGTGCCAACCATCCCTGAATCCTGGGATTAAGAAATGACGTGTTGTGAATTTAGAGCACCTTGCTCCAAGCCAGTTGTAAATATTTATTAACTCCATAGCAAAATATTTTTAGTTGGTTTACACACACCATGCATCAAATCACACCCCCGTCCCAGGTCACTTCACACATCAAAAGCCCAATGCAATAGAGTAAGTACTTGCTACTTTGCAGATCTGATATAATCTCAGAATTTGATGTTTCACCTGTGTAAAAGCTACTCTTAAATCAGATTCTATGACCCAGACAACTGTCCAGAACTCTAGTACCTCATCTCTAGTTTCCTGGTGGAAATGTCCAACTGGATGTCCCACTGGCCCCTCCATTTCCACATGACTAAACCCAAACTCGTTTCTTTCCCCCTCAGTTAAAGTCCTTTCAGAATTTCCTTATTTCATTTTTTTTAAAGATTTTATTTATATATTTGACAGAGAGAGACACAGCGCGAGAGGGAACACAAGCAGGGGGAGCGGGAGAGGGAGAAGCAGGCTTCCCGAGGAGCAGGGAGCCCGATGCGGGGCTCGATCCCAGGACCCTGGGACCATGACCTGAGCTGAAGGCAGACGCTTAACCACCTGAGCCACCCAGGCGCCCCTAGAATTTCCTTATTTCAATCTCCAATCTGATCATTCTCTTAGTTACTCAGGTTTGGACGTCCATCATGCTCTAACCATGTTTTCCCTCTTCTCTCATGTCCGTGTCCTATAAATTTTTCTGAGCTTGTAGTATTTGTTCCGTAGCCAGGGCTTCCCTCAGCACCTTGCTGGGACTACACTGTAGTGCCTCAACCAGGCTTCCTCGTCCTCTCTCGTCCTTCTCCCTGACTTCCTAACTACTCCAGCATTGATGTCTCTCAATCAATCAATATCTTGCATATACCCCCTCACCTCCTCAAAAATGTGCATTTTGTGCAAAATTAAACCTAATTTAACCTAGATTAAAGCTCACAACTCTCACTCCAGCATCTCCATTGTTCTTCAACATGGTGGGAGCTGAACCAAAACTCCTTACCCACATGCTATTCTCATTTCCATTCTGATTCTTTACTTACGACTTGCACATTGACAGCACCAAATTTTCTGTTGTTGCTAATGAATAATGACAGGTCAACCCCCGATCCCAAGGACTTCTATGGCTCTTCAGAAGGGAAAAAAAAAAAAAAAACACAGATATAGTCTAAAGAAAGAAAAGGAAATATTCTAAACATAAGGCTTCTTGTATCTGTGTTATATTGCTATTGGAGCAGCTTTTGCTTGAAATAAGAAAGTATGGATTATATATCAGGTTTAATTTATAAGGCTTGACAATCTCAAATAACTCATTTACATCTCTTTGAGTATTCTCTTTGAGTCTGTGTAGTTTTCCAAAATTGAAATTGAAATTCCATGTTTTTCCATAGAGGACCCTTTTTAGTTAATATTCAGGTCAACAATAATTTTTAAAGTTTTGATTTGGAAATTAGAGAGAGCTCCAGCTAACACTGTCAATGCAGCCAACAGACTGCATGGCCTCATGTCCATCATTTTAAGCAATAACTGGCAGGTTTATTTCAGTAGGATTTTTTTTCCTTCAGCCATTATAAAAGTAAAACACAGACCCAGAGTCTGGCATATGAATCTTGCAAGTGAGGGATTCTTGACTGAGAGTGACTCTGGGGGGTTCTCACATCTTCAGGACTGTCTGCTGTCGGAGGCCCAAGGAGAAAAGCTCCATGTCTGTTTGCTAACCACATACAGTCTTTGAATTAGCACAGTGTTGTTCCATTTCAGCCATCTTACAAAACTGCATGTCCATTATTCTGAAATCATTCTGTCTTTCCCAGAGAAACTGAAAGACGAAACAGACTCCTGTGTTTATACCCCGGGGCTTGTGTATTGTTAGGAAGCTAGTAGGAAAAATAGCTCCTGGTAAGGACTATAAACTTTCTTTGGGGAGGAGGGAAAGCATGTGTGCACTGAGTCAAAATGGTGCCCCTGACAGTTCTATCTGATGTTTCTTAAACCTAAGATATAATGAAAACTCAGGTAAATGAATTTGTAATGAATGATGAGAGAAAATGAAACAGGAATGTAGGTAAGTATTGACTTTCTTTTCAAGTCATTTTCCTTTAGACTGTCAAAGAACATACTAGCTAATAGAATCGGTGGCTAAACTGTGGTGTAGATGGAGTAAGGTCAGAGTTAAATTCTGTTTGGGTCTGAAGAAAAACCTGGCTATGGCCATAGTTTGCACTCCTACAACCAATTCGCCAACTCTTTTGTGTTACAAGGTATATGATGAAGAAAAGACTGATTACTTACTCCAAAAAAAAAAAAAAACCCTTAAGTACCAAAACGCATGCCTTACCATGGTTGTGTGTTGCAATGGCTTTCTATAAAACAAAGCAGAATAGAAAAAAATCAAAATCTTGCATTGAACCAACAACACATACAGATTGTTTCAGTAGCGCAACCAGAAGCCATCTTACCAAAATCCCAACATTTTTAGCATTTTTTTCAGCATTTTTAGTATTTTGATGATTAGTGGTAGTTAACATTCAGTCATCACACTTCACATATGAATATCCAGTCTGAGTTACTAATATATAAAATCAACCTACATCTTTTAATTTTATTTGGGGGGGGGGATTTGACAGGAAAAGTGGTCATGGCATAGAGGAAGAACAGAGGTGTTAGGTAATTTCAGATTTAGGTTTCAGTTCCAGTCCTGCCCTTTCCTAGCTGTGTGGCCTTGATCAAATCCACTAACCTCTCCAAGTCCTATCCCTTCATCTGATCATTTTACAAATATATATAAGACATATCTATATATATGACATATATAGATAATCCATGTATAATACAACAATATTTAAGATAATAAAAGTATATGTTCTATGTTAATCTAATATAATGTATTATATACTAACAAAAATACATATATATTTAAAATTTATATAATATATATTATGTAATACTATATATATAATTACAGTACTCTTCTGTAACCCCATACACATTACAGAGCACGTATGTATAATATATATATTTATATACATATATGTGCGTGTATATACGTACACATAAAATGTGTGTGGGGTCATAGAAGAGTACTACAGCTACTATTTCTGCTGAGAACTTGATGATTAAAAGCTTCTTAATCTTAATAAAAAGCTATTATTAGACTAAAGGCAACTTTAATCCTGTTAGCTTCTCATGTAATTTACTTTAGAAAAAGCCATTGATGAGATGATCTCTTTTTCTGTTTTCGACATTGTTTATAATACCTGCTTGACTTTTATGCTATTATATCAGATAAGCATTAATTTTCCACTGAAACAGATTGCCAACAAGCATACACATAGTTCACTGAGGAGGATGGAACCAGTGCTTAAGTTCTTTTTCTGGAAGGTACCAGAGCTTTTCTCATTACTGCAAATGCATGAATGAATGAACAACATTGCAAGCACAGACATCCTCTCATCAAACAGCCCCATCACTTCCTCGGTACTTTTTTCTGTTCAGCATTATTGATTTTTCCAACAATTGAGTTTGTTTGAGATAAGCTGAACCGAAGCATACCCTTCCATTAATTAGAAAAAAAATGTATGGGTATTAGCTTGAGGAGGCAATAGCACTCTTTGTGTATTTTCTGGTGCAAACTCAGGGTGGTGTTTTGTTTGATTGCTTTTGTTCCTTTTTTCCCTTGGAACAGCGTTGTTAAGTATGATGCAAAAAAAAAAAAAAAGTCTGAAACCCTTTTAAATAGCTTGTGCCCATTCCAGGAAAAAAAAAAAAAAGACCTACCAAGGTCAGCTGTGAATGGATATGAAACTAGCATCTTAGAATACAAATCTGTGCCATTACTCTCTCTATACTTCTAAGCCTTTTGCAGTTATTTTTTTTTACTCTAGTCCACATGGAAAGTAAACACCTTAATTATCTTCTTTGTTGTAACTACAGAATTTCGAAAATAGTCCTTGATTCATATTTATACTCCCTAGGTAATTATTGCTATGGAATCATGTTGAACTAAGAAGCTAGAAAAAGTGCATGTGTGATTTGCTGTTTAGTTTTTCACTGTTTCTGGTCAGGCTGATTGAATTAACGAATGCAGATTTTTTTTTTAACTCAGCAAAGCTTAATCATCTACATAATTTCAATTATATAATAATGAAAACTGCTTTACCTCCGCAAATTCACAGTGCTCTATTTTTGCTGCACAGTGATTAAAAATGACTCACTTTTCTTAAATATTGAAATCTGACAGTGTTCCTTGAATGAAATAATTTATGGTGGAAATAAATTGAAAATGAGGACAACAGGGTACAAACAGATGCAACAAAATGAACGTAAAATGCAGCTTGGAATTATTGACCAGAAACCAACGTGCCTGTAAAAAATACAGATCAGAAGGTGTTAGGGAAATCTCTCCTAGGGAAGGGAAGCCAGAAATCACCACATTAGCATTACCATGAAGTGTAATTCTATTTCTGTAACGTCAACATGGGAGCATCATGACTCCACCACTCATATGAAGGAGACAAAACAGATAATGGTCTTGAATCCATTTCTTTTGGAAAACCTTCACAGCAGAGAGTACGTATTTGGCATTGTATTCTTGGCTGAACAAAACTCCTCATGATAGAGAGGGTGCTATCACGAAACAACAAAAAGGCTACCTGTTAAGACTAAATTAATTTCTCCAAGTTCCATTTCCTCAGAGTCATCTCATTCTCTCAGAATCATTGTCAGAAGGGTGATTCCACAGGTTATGGTATCTGAGAGCAAGCATGTTATGAGTTGGATAATAGTGCCTCTGTGAGAATGAGTAGCAGGAACAGAAGTGAACTGTCCTTATCTTCTGGGATTTTTAAATAGCTTTGGTCTTCACTAGTGTTACTACAGGGACATAGTTTTTTTTTTTTTTTGCCTTTATTTCTTTTTTTTTAATTATTATTATGTTATGTTAATCACCATACATTGCATCATTAGTTTTTTAATGTAGTGTTCCATGATTCATTGTTTGTTCATAACACCCGGTGCTCCACGCAGAACGTGCCCTCTTTAATACCCATCACCAGGCTAACCCATGCCCCTACCCCCCTCCCCTCTAGAACCCTCAGTTTGTTTCTCAGAGTCCATCGTCTCTCATGGTTCGTCTCCCCCTCCGATTTCCCCCCCTTCATTCTTCCCCTCCTGCTATCTTCTTTTTTTTTTTTTAATATATAATGTATTATTTGTTTCAGAGGTACAGGTCTGTGATTCAACAGTCTTACACAATTCACAGCGTTCACCATAGCACATACCCTCCCCAATACAGGGACATAGTGAAAGGTTGACTGCTAATGGGAAGTACAAGCCCTATTTAAAATGTATCCATGGGGGGGCACCTGGGTGCCTCAGTCGTTAAGCGTCTGCCTTCGGCTCAGGTCCTGATCCCAGGGTCCTGGGATCGAGCCCCGCATCGGGCTCCCTGCTCAGCGGGAAGCCTGTTTCTCCCTCTCCCACTCCCCCTGCTTGTGTTTCCTCTCTCACTGTGTCTCTCTCTGTCAAATAAATAAATAAAATCTTTTAAAAAATAAATAAATAATAAAATGTATGCATGGGATGTAAAGGTCTCTGCTCTTTGCCATGCCACCGTGGGTTTGGGTCACCATCAGATTACTTTAGTTCTCAGGGTGTGAAACTATCACATTCTCCATGATTTCTTCCTATGAACGCACTATCATTATTAAGATGCATGTTTGTTTTGGACATCAAAATTCCTAGTCTGTTATTTTATATCACATTAGCTCAATGTTAAAGGACAAATTTATCTTTCTTGATTTACTTTCTCTCTTTTTATAATGTGAGTTTCCTAGGTTAAAAAAAAAACAATGGTAGCATACTTTGGTACTTGTGGAACTAGGTAGCAGTATGTAAATTTCCAAATTGCATACTGTTAAAACGCTTCTATTCTTCAAATCCGAATAATTTTCTAAGAAATTATAATAATAATATATTTTTAAGGAATTTTTGCTCAGTGCGGAGAGAACTTTGAAATATTCATACATTAGCAAAACATATCATTTAGAGAAATAATTTTGTTATTATAAGAACTTAGAAATTTGATAATAAGCATAATTTGATGAATCTTCTGTGGTGGGTCATCATTTCTTTGCAGTAAAAAGAATATTTCTCTGCACACGTGAAGCAAGTTCTTGTAAAAGAATCCAAAACCTGTGAGGAAAAGGAGCTAATGGGTTACTAAAAATGTTCCTAGCTTCTTTGAAGTTGTATAAGGTAGTTGATAATACATTGAATGCCTCTTCGTGAACATTTAATAGCAGAGAGTGCCGAAGAAAGCTTAGTATTTATCAATCATGATACTCTTTTTCAAGTAATCAGCAATAGGTCATCAGGTTGTTTTTGTTCACTGATGCAGCCAAAGCACCTTAGCACTGCATGGAACATAGCAGGCCCTCAATAAATAATTGTTGAAATAGCCATAGCACAAAGGCTGAAATGAATTGAAGTGATTCAGGATGGAAGCTGCTGACTAATCAAGCACATATTATTGGCCTTAATTATGTGGCTGTTGCAGAGTTGAAAGGGGATGAAGGGACTCAAACAGCTTGATGCTCTGACCACTGGGCTACTCGGATGGCCATGGGCTTTTTGCTCTTATTCCACTGTGGATTTTTGGAACAGAGACAGTCTAATTAGACATGGAGCAGGTATTATAAATATGTTGCTATGGTAAATGCAAACATTTTATGTAGTAATAACATTTCATACCAATTAAGTGGAAATTCCAAATACTGTGCCAATGAAATTTAAACTACCATTATTCCATTGGCTTGTCCATGAAGGCATGAGTAATGCATATTTATTTATTGACCTAGAGGGTTCTTTTTGAACACACTGAGCTGTTTATTGTTTATCTCCCCTGTGCAGCATACCAACTCATTGGGAAGATTCTACAAAGTAACAGTGGAGTTACTCTGAAATGACTTCATTTCAACACATATTCTGTGTAAAAAGATCTTTCATAAGCCATCTTTCTCCCATGGAGTTTAGGTTATCTTTTAGGAAGTGGAAGTGAATAAAGGGGCACCCGGGTGGCTCAGTCAGTTAAGTGTCTGCCTTCAGCTCAGGTCGTGATCCTGGGATCCTGGGATGGAGCCCCGCATCAGGCTCCTTGCTCAGCAGGGATTCTGGTCCTCCCACTGCCCCGCCCCCCACTTGTGCTCTCTCTTGCTCACTCTCTCTCTCTCTCTCTCAAATAAGTAAAATCTTTAACAAAAAAAAAAAAAAAAGAAAAGAAAAGAAAAAGAAATGAAGAGATACAAAGTAGTGGAACATTTTGGTTTTCCCAATAATGTCTTAAACACTTCTACGAAGTGATCACTTTTAAATCACTTTTTTAAAAGTGGAAATGGTGGCGTTAAGAAAGAAAATAGTACATTAAATTCATTTTCAAGCCATTTTGCATGCTATACAAGACATTTAAAGAGTAAATGTGTCTAGTTATCTTGTTATGAACCTTCCTCTCCATATTTGACTTCCTTGGCAAATGTGATGCCTTACAAAAGAAATGAGGCCTGCGAATTGTGTAAGACTGTTGAATCACAGATCTGCACTTCTGAAACAAATAACGCAACATATTTTAAGAAAAAAGAAAAAGAAGAAGATAGCAGGAGAGGAAGAATGAAGGGGAGTAAGTCAGAGGGGGAGACGAGCCAGGAGAGATGATGGACTCTGAGAAACAAACTGAGGGTTCTAGAGGGGAGGAGGGTAGGGGGATGGGTTAGCCTGGTGATGGGTATTCAAGAGGGCACATTCTGCATGGAGCACTGGGTGTTATGAACAAACAATGAATCATGGAACACTGCATCAAAAACTAATGATGTAATATATGGTGATTAACATAACAATAAAAAATTTAAAAAAAAGAAATGAGGCCATTTCAGACTCTAGTGCTACAGAGCGCTTTTTTTTTTTTTTTCCAATCTTAAGGGACTCCGTGAATACTTTACTGTCAGATTTTACAATTTAAGATATCAAGGCATGATTACTAAAGACTGATAATCCTCATCTCTGCTACCTTTCCGATTTCATTACTGCCATGCACTCTTGGGACACTTTTAAAGCAAGAAACAACTGTAATAGCATGTGGGCCCTAGATGCCACTAGTCTCACTGCTCATAGTTTCAGGCATGTTCCAGAGTAGCTGTTGAATAGAGCATGCCTCCAACACCCATGATGATATCCTTTACCCTTTATTTTTCTTAAAAAGATATCCATGGCAACTAGCATAATAAATAGATCATTCAATAAATACATTTGATCACCATATATATATTCTAGGCACCAAAAACTTCCTGGGAGTGCACAGCTAAGTTTAAGCCTAGCAAGAGGGCCAGACATGAACATATCCAACTGTAATCTAATGAAATGTGCAGTAATAGAACTAGGCAATTAGTACGCTGGAATACAGGTGATGATGCCATTAAGTTTTCTTTGGGAAGTAATAAATATAACAGCTAATATTAACTGAGTAATTACCATGGGCCACATTCTCTCTTAAAATGCTTTACATGCATTAACAGAACTAAGAAGAAATGGATATTATTTCCATATTTTTAGACTCTAAATGATAATGCATCTTGCCCATGGCCACGGAGCTAATAGACAGTGGAGCTAGGATTTGAATTTAGGCAATATGGTTCCAAAGTCAATGCTCCTGGTCCCCAGACCACACTAGCTCTCTGTTTTCCGTTGGAGTCATCTGGGAGAGGTTCAGGCACAAGTTCATATTTGAGTCAAAAGTCCAGATTTAATGATGGCTTTATCAATTATAGAAAGGAGACAACGGGAATTTTAAACAAAGAAAATACAATGAGCAAAATCAGGAAGAAATGAAAAAGTGCGACACAGTTGGGAAGTTACCCAAAGTCTGAGTTGCTAGATTAGAGGACATGGAGGAGGCAGCAGTGGGAGTGGGGGGGATGAGGTTGTAAAGTTAGGAGGAGCCCTGACTAGGAGTGGCCTGGGAGGCCATGAAGAGGGATTTGGGGCTTATTGCATGGGATCACTTAGAGGATATTGTTAATACTCACTCTGAGGTTCATACTGCCTTCCTAGCCAGGTCAAAGTACAATTTAAGCTATCAATGAGAATCATAGGCTTAAATTTTTGTCACCATTTTGTAAGTGCAGTATGGTATTGAGGCAGTTGGCCACATGACAGAGACATAAGAAGACATTTCATCCTAAACATTTTTAAGCTGTTTGAATAATAAATGCACTAAATTTATTCCTTTCACATAATGTATATAAACTCTCTGTGAAATGTGAGGTACTACTGAAGTAATTTCCACGTTAAAAATTTCAGTACTTGTTAAAATGCTCTTACTGAAGCCCCCAAATCACACATAACTGCATGTAATCATATGTGTTGGAAATGCCTCTGATAAAAGAAAACAAATGAAACAGGACAACACACCACCACCACCACCACCACCACCACCACCACCAAGAACAACGATAACAACAAAATCTCACTCAGACAGGATCGCTTGGCTTGAAACTCTCTGCAGCTTTCAGATAGCCAGATCTTCTTTGTTAAAAATACCCAACACAATGTTTAAAAGGTATTGTAAACAAAAAGCACCATCAGCTGATATTAAGTTTGAAAACTGCATATGATGGCCAATCAACTTAGAATGTTCCAGTCTCTTGAAGCATATTGATCATGAACCCCCTTATCATCCAGATGGTAGTATGGGGAATCTTCCTGGCTCCAAAGCCTCTGGGCTTCTGTTCTCATCTTCATTCCCTGATACCCCATAGTATGGCCTCTTTTCTTGACTTTGGATTCTTGTGTTTTCTAGTGTCTGCCCTTCAGTGGTGGCTTTGTTTAGTTTTCAGTTAACTATATCTTTTCCTGAGCACCTCCAGAATCTTCTCAAAAGAAGCATTCACTCCAATCTTTCCTCATGGCCCCTTATTTCTCAATTCCCTCACTCTGTTTGAATCAACCCTCTCTCTTGGTAAGTGCAAGAAACAACAAAAAGCCTCCCTTATTTGTCATTTTCCTTTCAAAATTATCTTTTTTATCTTAGAGAAGTCGTTGCTACTTTCCATCCGAGGTGAAAAACCTCTTACCCATGTTTCCATTATAAGGAAAGCTGGGGGGGTTGGTGACTGGTTGGCTCAGTTGGTTAAGTGTCTTATTCTTGATTTCAGCTCAGGTCATGATCTCAGGGTCCTGGGATTAAGCCCCACATCAGGCCCCGCCCTCGACGGGGAGTCTGCTTGGGGATTTCTCTCTCTCCATCTCCCTCTGCCCCCACTTCACATGTGCTTTCTCTAAAAAAAAACAAAAAACAAAAGACAAAACAAAACAAAACAAAACGCTGGGTAACCTAAGAATATGACACATCAAGAAGCATATGGTCAGTGTATTAGAGATAAGGTGTTTCATATTTGCATCATCTGTCCTGTTCGCCATTTTTTTCCCCCAGAAAGCAAAGCTATGGCTTTGTATTCAAATGTTTAGAAAACAGGTAACTGAGAATAAGTAGTAATAATACTAGGTTGCATCTCAAAAGATACTTGAATTCTATGTGTTAAAATATGGATGGCTAGGATATAATTTTGAGAAAAATTATTCACATCATCATTTCTCAGTTATTACAAATAATTATCAGTGGTCACACTAAGAAATAAAAGATTATGAGCCTCATAAAGGATATATTTTTTGCACTATTTAAAGACTGTACCATATTTCACTAGGTCAATTGTCTTTCTCTCATTAGGTATGGATAAGAGATAAATCTGTAATGACACGTGACATTTATATTTTTGCTACAAATAATTGAAGTTCATTTTTGTGAACCATTGAATTTATTTTTTTACCAAACAGAATCTATTTAAATTTATTCCTAGAATTATATCACCCTAAAACATTGGCAGTCTGATTATGTGTCATTTTTCATGAGGAAGAAGGATGGAATTAGAACCACAGCCTAGCTTAGGTAGTTCTGGCCTTGAAACTGAAGCATATGTGAACATCATTTATCTCATGTGACTCAGCGAGAAAAAGCAAAAGAAAAGCTGTCCAGAATAGGTCACTAGCATCATAGGTATGCTTAGATTCAGTTCTCAAACTAGGACTTTGAACCAGCAGAAAGTCCTGTGTTCATTGAGAGGTAAAATAATCAAACTACTCAACTCCAATCTCTGCTTATTGCTATGCAAAGTCACACACTTACTTCATTCTAAAAATCATAATTATCTATGTGTGTGTGTGTGTGTGTGTGTGTGTGTATTTTAAGAAATAGAAGATAAATATGTGGATTATGTCAGGGCACACAAGAATTTAAAATTAGATCCTAGTTAATATTTCAACAAATATTAATTAAAAACCTACTGTGTGGCCAGAAACTGCTAAGACTGTTATAATCAAATTAGACAGAATCCCCTCTAAAGTATTTCAGTCTGTTCAGGAGATAAGCATTAAATAAATTATCATGCTCTCACCAAAATAAATAGATGGTTACCATTACTCAATTTCTCATGTTCTTGCAAAAAGAAATTGGAAAAACTGTAAGGATAAATATGTTCCAGAATATGGTAGGGATTCACCCTCTGAAATGAAATTTACCATAACTGAGGATGAAAATATATTTTCAAAATACTGTAAAAATAATACATATTTTGAAATAAAGATTAAACCTTCTAAACCTTAGTTTTGATCATGTAACTTTAAAAATATGGAATGTAAATCTAAATGTATATGTGTAAGCCATAGATCTAAAGTATTTTTATATGCTTTTATAATAATTAAGCGTTACTGGAATTGGATATCAAAAATGTTATGACATTAAAACTTGCTAAATATTAGAAGGTTAACTGAGGGAAGTCTTTAAATCTGATTCTCTAGATAAGATTCTCAATAAAAAAAAAAAAGATTCTCGTTCACTGGGGCTTATTCCTTTGGGAATATGTGAAGGAAAGAGAATGAATGTTTATGTTTCCTTTGAATGTTAAATCAACCTTTCCCTAACTTTGGCTTTATGGTCCATCCACACTTTAGAGATTGTTTTACATCTCTAGATAGTTTAAATTAATTGCAATTGCTCCACCAATTGGTTTAGCAATAATATAGAGGCCACTGAATAAAATTAGCCACTCTAAATATGAAACATTGATGCCATCTTTTATCTGTTGCTAGGTAAAGGAACTGAAAATCAAACAGACAGCTTTACCTAGTGACCTCAAACAAATTAGTTAAGGTATACAATCAAATCTATCAACAGGTCCAATATATTTTCCCTTAGCAACACTGATCTAGAGCCTGTAAGGTTGGGGGTTCATAAAATGAGACCCTATAGAAAGAGGGGTACATTGTCCAAAATTGAAATGTGTTTTGTGACATAGTTGAGTAGATGGACAGTTAACTAAAAATCAAGTAATTCTGGGTAAATTGACTTAATCTGCCTAACACATTCTGGACAATTAAAAATAACTAGTAAATAAAATCATGGGGATCATGAAAGTTATTTTCTCAGTCAAGAACGCATAGAATAATTTTGACACCATTAATACCTCATTCAAGCCGGTGTTTCTCAGAGGCACTCACTTCATTGTTTATTTGCCATCATTCCTAATAAACATGTAGTTGAATTTATGTCATCTGAAAATAATTAGCATGCCCTACAGAGACATGGGAAACTGATCTAGGCGTGCACCCGCCTAATGTTTAATGACCTTAATCCATCTCAATGACTTGCCTTTCTATTCAAATAACCAGTTTGGGATATAATTTACTAAAATCAACTTTTGTAGTATTATTTCAAAAAAGGATGGCTGTTTGTGTGACAAGCTCTAATATTTAGCTACCGAAAGACCTACTACCATATTTCTCTCCCACTGAGAACTATTTGTTATCTAATGTCACTTATAGATTACATGTAAATCAAATTATTATTTCCGGCTCTGCATGGTGCAATGCTGATTAAAAACTTGTCAAGCTATCCGAAGAATAAGGCCATTTCCCAGCATGGAATGATGCTATTTATTCTAGGCCCAATGATTGGCACCAGAACCAATGCCCAATAATAATATCCTTGACCAGGGGTGGAAAGAATCCTTTAAAATGATCACTCTTATCACAATCCTAAGGCATGCAAATTTCTGACAATGCTGAAATTGTGCAACTTTAAGGAAATGTATAAGAAGGTAGCTAAACTCACTGAACTCACTAAAGTCAACAGACGCTGTGCAGTTCTCATCACTTACGGCTTCTTGAAAGCACTTAACAGTGTTGACCACTGTCCTCTTAAAATGTTCTTCCGGCCTCTCAACCTCTCTTAGTTCTCCAGCTTTTTCTTTATTCCTTCTTAGTCTCCTTCCTGGTCCTCTGTAATCTGCTCATCTGTTAAATGTTGTTGATTCCCATGATTTGTCTTACATTCTCTATCATTTTACTTACTACCCTAGAAAATTTTATGCCTTTATGTGTGTTTATTGCTCCCCATTCATTCTCCAGGAAGGATTTCTTTCTTGACCTCCAGGCCCATACATCAGTAGACCATGAGACATTTCCCACTGATAACTCACACTCCCCCTGTATAATCTCATTATCTTCCACCCAAACTGGCTTTTCCTAATATGTGGCTCCGAAATTCATGCAATCATGTAGCAAAAGTCCCAGGAATCATCGTAGACCATCTTGTCCTCACTCACATTCTCATTCATTAAAATCTGGCAAGCCAACCTCTTAAATACTGCTCAACTGTATTCTAGGTCTTTTTCCTCACTGCTCAGGTTTGTATTCCCATCAGCTGTCTATCATCACTATCCCAAAAAACTCCTTGCCTGCATTCTTTTACATCTCTAATCCTGGCTTCCACGGTACGTTTTCGAAAACACTTAACTGATTTTGTTATTTCTAGCCTTCAGTAATACCACCCTGCCTGAAGTCCAACCTCATTCGCATGGCATGCGTGGCTTTCTGGGTCAGATCTTGGTCTCCCCCTCAAGGCTCACTTCTTAGCTTGAACACCTTTGTGCTCTAAGTTTAAACAACTATAGTAGAGTACCAAAGCATATAGCAAGATGGTTCACAGTTGTGTCTCACTGTGTGTTGTGTGTTTTACATAGTTCTTTCTGCTTATAAAATTCACTGTATTAGTTATCTATTGCTACATAACAAGTCACCACGAACTTTGTGGTTTAAAACAACATACATTTATTTTCTCACAATTTCTGTAGATTACGAATCCAGATGAGGCCTTGCTGGGTCCCCTGCTTCAGGGTATCTTGAAAGCTACAATCAAGCTGTCAGTCAGGAGTAGGGTCTCATCTGAAAAGTCAGGTGGGGAAGGATCTACTTCCAAGTTCAGTTAGTGGTTGTAGCAGAATTTAATTCCTTGAGGCTCAGATTCTAACTGGCTGTTGCCTGGAGACCTCCCTCAGTTCCTTGCCTCATAGGCCTGCTTATAGGCCAGTCCTTCAGAAAAATGGCAGCTGCTTTATCCCAGCCAATAGGAAGGGGGTCCCAATCTTCTGTAACATAGTCACAGAAGTGACATCCCATCACCTTTGCCACATCCCATTGTGTAGAAACCAGTCACTAGGTTCAGCCCACACTGAAGGGAGGAGATTGCACAAAGATACAAAGACCAGGGCTTTTTAGGAGCTATAGTTTCAGAAGCTACCTACCACCTCCTTCAGCCCCAGTGTCCTTCACCCCCATCCACCTGACAGTACCTATGCAAATCTGGGGAGACTCTTCTCAGTTATCAAGACTTCAGCTCCTCCATGAAGATTTCCCTGACCAACCTACCCCAAAGCTGATTACTGTCTTCCTTTTACTCCCACTGTACCACTAACATTATTCTTCAATTATTTGTTCACATAGCTTTCTCCTTCACCAGGACTTTGAGAGCAGAATGATATTTTATTTTTCCAGTGTCTGGTAGGTTGTCAGTCTAAAGAAAGTGCTCATTAAATGTAAAATTATAAATGTATAAAAAATAAATGAAACTACAAATATTAAGTACGTGAAGTCATCTGAAAACATACTATCCCCTGGAGATACTTAACATCTAATAATCTAACATCTGAGCATTGCATTCACTTTAGTTAGGCTACAAAAGGCAATCTTCTGTAAGTGACATCACAAAGTGACAGATTTGTCTGTCTCTATTATTTTTTAGCTCCTTCAAATGAGAGACAAGTATAAAATGAAATGCTATGTTGCTAATACAGTGTCGTGGTTAAGATCATAGGCTTTAGCATCAGAGTGCGGGATGGAATTCTACATCTGCCATTTACCGTCTGTGTGGCCTTGGGCGAGTTACTTAACCTCTCTGTGCATTGACTTCGTAGTCTGTAAAACGGTGATAGTAATCATACCTATATCATAGGGCTGCTATAAATATAAAATAAAATGATTCAGGGGAAGCAATTAAAAGAAATCTGTCGTATACTGGACTCTAAGTTATTATCAGTCATTATCATTTCCTACCATCCGAACATAGAAAGATGTCCATGGCACATAATTAAGTGAAAAGAGCAACTTGGAGAAAAGTCTGTTGGACCTTAATTACCTTTTGTTTTCATTTTTTTTATTTAAAGTATATATACTTAGTTCATGTATATGTTGGTATATAGGAAAAATTTGGAAGGATACCTATTAGATTTTTAACATGATTGCTTCCAGCCATTGGGGGAAGGGTGAGTGTGGTTACCTTTATTTGTTATTTTGTGGACTTCTGTATGGTTTGAACTGTGTTAAATAAGCATATATTACTCTTATAACTCTTATAACCTGTACGGGCTGAATTGTTTCTTCTAAAAATATATCTTGGAATCCTAGTTCTCAGTACCTCGGAGTGTGACCCTATTTGGAAATAGGGTCATTGCGGATGTAATTAGTTAAAGTGAGTTACACTGGAGTAGGATGAGCCCTTAACCCACTATTACTGTTGTCCTTAAAAGATGAGACACCCAGAGAAAATGCCATGTGATGCTGGAGGCAGAGATTGGAGTTATGCAGGGGCAAGCCAAGAAATGCCAGGGATTGCTGGCAAGACACCAGAAGCTAGGAAGAGGTGAGAAAGACTCTCCTAGAGGTTTCAGAGGGAGCGTGGCTCTACCAATGCCTTGATTTTGGACATCTAGCCTCCAGAACGCTGAGACAATACATTTCTATTGTTTTAAGCTACCCAGTTTGTGGCACTTTTTTACAAGCAGCCCTAGAAAACTAATATATAACTAATATAAAATAATTAATATTTTTGTAAAGTGTAAGCAAAATGCTAAAAGACAAGCAGTTGCATAGCTTGTAAGGTTGTATTGTCTCGGTGAAGTTTAAGCTACAGGTTCATTTGACTCCAGCCCTCTCCAGCCATGGCAATAGAATTATTCTTCTCAGAAATCTCAACCAAATCTTTGTTAAGTGGTGTTCATATCCTGATGGGAAGTACTAAGAGATCTGGGAGTTATTTCTTTCCCATTCTCTTCCTTCATGAAACTTCTTCTATTCAGTTTCCTGTATTGCACGTCCTATCATGAGGGCAGGTGGCCCAAAGGCTAAGCAACATTTGATTGGCTGCTGAGATGGTATAGACCAAATCCTAAAGAGATAAATCAAGTAATTTTCCTATGTTTTGTAATTCAAATGATACATATTTTAGAAAAAGTTTTTTTCTTAAAGTCAATTCGTTTCTAGCCACTTTCAACTGTTTAAAATATTACAGTAATAAAATCAGTGAACAGAGGTATCTGTTAATAACAGATATTAAATAAATTACATATATAATCAAGGAGCCTGATGTCAGACTCGGTCCCAGGACCCTAGGATCATGACCTGAGCCGAAGGCAGACACTTAACCAACTGAGCCACCCAGGCATCCCAAGGAATTGCTAAAAATTTAAACTTAACTTCATCACTGTTTCTTTTTCTCTGGTAGGATTGTGTTCTTAAGATATTTCCAAATGAGTGCAAGTTGTTTAAGGTTAACACTGACCAAAGACTTCCCTGTCCTCCAATTTAAAAGATTATAAGGAATATATGGAAATTCTATTGCAAAAATGGCTTTAAAAAAAGGAAGAGAAGGAAAGGAGAGGGAGAGAAGGAGAAAGTGAGGAAGGAAGGAAAGAAACTGAAAGTAGAAGTATAAATTTATCATTCATTTGCACAAGTGTGAAATAGTCCCTATTATGAGTACAGAAAAACAAACTGTCACATTGTTCTGAAGTAGTTATGGTTACTTATTTTTTTATTGAAGTATAGTTGGCATACAATATTATATTAGTCTCAGGTATATAACACAGTGATTTGACATTTATGTACTTTAGGAAATGCTCACCAAAGTGAGTCTAGTTATCATCTGTCACCATATAAAGTTGTTACAATTTTATTGACTGTAGTTAGTGTTACTTATTGAAAGAGCAAACCAACAGTGTTTTCCTCTGGTGCTAATGCAAAGGTTAAACTGCCTGAGATTTACCTGTGCCATGGAAATGTACTCTGGGGTGAATAGGCACAAAGTGTCCATCTTTGAGTTATTTTAACAACTAAACCCTGGAGACCAAAGATAAATCTAAAGGACAGTAAAGAAATATAATTGCATTGGACATTAATGTCATGAAGAGTTAATTAGGCTTCAGTGGGTCATAACTTATTTTGAGAATGTGGCATTTCAGAAAACCACCTAGCTTGCTTCATATTACTTTCAGACACTAAAGGTGTAATTGTTGTCATTATCATTTTAATCAGTGCTGCAATTTAATGGTAATATATGTGGTTGTTGTAAGGTCTTTTAAGCTGTTGGGGATTTCAATATTTGACATATAACCTGAAAAAATAATTGTGACATTTCATAGATTTAATATTGCCCTTCGCAGTTAATGATAATACTGCCTTTGGAAATGGTTATTATTGACAGAACATGCTCAAATGGCTCACATAGCTGCCTTGTACTGAATCATACTTGGGTTTTTTGGAGGTCAGTAGGATTATCTAATTAGACCAACATTGCCACTATATTTACTTGGTAGGTAACGTACGATTGGGATATTGCAAAATACTGAAAGGAAGCGGGAAAAACACCGGCAGTAGTTCCTCCTTGAAAAACAATATAGTTTCTATAAGTCATGGCAGGAATAGTATTTTATTAACTCTACATCTTGATTTTCTTGATTGCAAATGCTGGGTACCATATTAGGCACACAGCTTGAGATGTATGTAGCACAATGAATAGAAGAGCTTATTTCCCCAAAATATAAAAGGAATGAGGAATACTTTTTCGATTATGACATTTAAATATTTTCAAAAAGGGTTATATTCCACCCAGCAGAATACTTGATATGTAATTACAAAAGAGGCTATGCCAGAATTATAGGTCGACCCTTTACAGTGAGCACAATAGTCTTGACACAGTGTTTGGTGGGAAATCGATCATTTCCCTAGGGGTAATGGCCAGTTCTTTTACCACTAGAACAGCTTAAGTGCCTCAGTTTCTAGATTTCCAGTTAGCCACAATTGCTACATCTTGAAAATGGGCAAAGCGTTAATTTCTCTGACAAAGCCTGGGGTGACTTGCAGCTTGCAGCCTGACGTCTCCTGTGAAACTAGGAAGGAAGGTCCTGAGTGTCACGGTACAGCAGTGGCTAATGCGCATTAGAATCACCTGATTTAATTGGTCTGGCTCTGGGATCAGGACTTTTTTTTATAAAACTCTCCAGTTGATTCTAACGTACAGTCGGGGATGGAATCCCTCTGTATTATTTCTTACAACTGCTTGTGAATCTACAATTAAGTCAAAGTGACAAGTCTAACTGTAAAAGGCTACCGGTGAACTCTGTTAAACTCACCTGTGACTCTTAAAAATGGAGAAACGGGGCCCCAGCTGAGCAGAGTATCTGTCTTCGGGTCCTAGACTCTCTCTACTTAACAAGCTCTCCAGGTGATTTCACTGAAATTGAGAAAATACTGATTTAGGTCTCTCCATGTTTAGATTTTGAGGAATACTGGGCACCTGGCCAGTTCTAAGTAGGGGCAGTTAGAGAAACGCATTCCAAGTCCCCTGCCTTGTTCCGTATTCTCCTGCTCTTCCTCCTCCACTTGTCCAGAAAAGAGGGGGACTTTGTATACCAAGGTGTGATGATCATACTAAAGTAAACTAATATATAAAAATAATACATAGTGAATTATTCATTCATTCCACAAAAGCACTTATTATGTGCCAAATAGGGCTCGAGGCACACTGCATTTAAGACTGAGAATGAATTGAGGCCTGCGCAGGTCCCAACCTGTCTGTGGTTTGGGGTTGCTATCTGCCTCATAAAGCAAAGAGGAGGGTTTGTCTTCTGGGAAGACAAGGTTGTCTTCCCCTCTGAGAAAGCCTCCTACATAGTTGGTTTTGGCATCTTCCAGGAACAGGCAGGATGGAATTGAGGCCTCCTGAGTCCGCGTTTTCCGCTGAGGTAGAGAGAGAAGACAGTACTTCTGACCAGAAAGTCCAGAGTCGGGTGTAGTTAACCTCCAGGACTTAGTACTGTTAACCCAGCCTGGGCTTCACAACAGTTGTAGAAGTGGATTCCTTAACAATTAAAATGATAATACAGTTTTAAAAAATGAGAGTAGGAATAACATTTGTAAACCAATGACCTCAGGCATGATGATGAACTATACATGTGTTTCTTATTCAGTCCTTTTAACAGCCCTGGCATGTAGCTTCCTTCCTTCTGCCCACTGTACAGAAAACATTGCTAATAAGTAATGGGTCTAGAATTAGAATTCAGTCTGAAATCGGAGGCTGTCCTGTGTGGTAAAATATGTGTAACATTGACCATTTTAACCATTTGAAAGTATAAAGTTTGGTGGCATTAAGTACATTTACAGTGCAACCATCACCACCATCCGTCTCCAGAACTTTTTCAGCTTCCCAAACTGAAACTCTGTGCCCATTAAACAAATCAGAGGCTGTTAGTGTTAGGCAGCTTCCTCCCTAAAAGTCTCTCTAAAGGTAGAATTTCAGATGAAAGGTAAAGAAAATTTAGGAGATGAGCCCCTTGTGAGACTTTCCCAAATCAGGCCATGTAAATCAGCCTCTGTGTGTCAGGCCAGCCTTGATTTGGCTTCATTTTTATTGACTCTAAGAGAAGTAATTATCAGCACTATTGTATATTGATCAAAAACCCAGCTGTAGAACCAGGCTGCCCAGTTTGAAAGCCAAAGCAGCCACTTGTTAGCTGAGCAATTCTGGGTAAATAATTTAACCTGTTTGTGCCCCATTTATGTTCCATTTGTGAACTAGGCATACTGATGGTGCCAAATAAAAAGTTTTATTTTGAGGATAAAATGATTAATGCATGTGAAACCCTTAGAACATGGCCGGGTACCACGTTAAGTCTCACTGCCCATCCCACCCACTCCCAGCCAAAAGTTAGTTACTATTTCCCCAGTTGTCAATTTTATGTATTTAATTTCATGTACATAATTTTCTCATACCTGTTTCACAGATTGCTAATCTTCTAGTTCAGTAGTAAACACAATATCTAACAACTTAAATTTATTTTTATTTTAACTGTTTCCCCCAAAATTACAGTAATACATCCTCAGATGTAGGTATCAAGCAGTTTTCACTTAGGAAGTTTGTCAGGCACTAAATGTAATCTGCAGAAAAAGAGTAGCATTCCCCTGTCCATAATATTTGAGCACAAAAGAAATTGCTTTTATGAAGACTTGTTTCTGTTTTTCTTCCACTTGATAAGCAAATACACTGCTGATGGCAAATCAATGAGCAATCTAAATATATAATTAATTAGAGGAACCAATTGAAATTGACCAAATCTGCTCAAATCTCTCCGAGCTTTGAAAACAAGGACTGAATTTCAAATGGTCAAAACAATTAGAATTTAGGCATGCATTTAAATGCAAATCAGCATGGCATTGGAGATAGAAAAGAAACCAGGCTCCCATATTATAAATGCTAACCCTGCTCCTTATAGCAAACAGAAGTCCCTTTCTATTGTCACAAGCTGTCTTCGAGGACAAATAGTTTGGTATTTTATAAAAGGAAAGAAAAACTTATCAAAAACATTTCCATGAAATGTATCTCTTTTGAAAAATTACTCCTTGACTTTGAGTAAAAGAATTCTTCAGAAGCCAAACTGTTGAGACGATTCATCTGCACAAAAGAAAAATACTATTCACAAGCATATCTGAAGATATGTCATTGAAAATCAAAGATGATTTTAAAAAATAAGCTTCAAATGGCCAAAAAAAGAGGAGAGAAAAATCTATAATTAAAGTCGGAGATTGTTTAAGTTTGGAAATTAGTATCCATTTGTTATTTTGTTATATTGTAATGTAGTGGTAAACAAAACAAAGAGTTTTGTCTGGTTTCCTCACTGACTAGGAAATTGAAGCATGTATGAAGCTTAGTAACTGATACGAATTTTTCTTTGATGGTAATTATGAAACAGAGAGAGAGCAGGGGTTTCACTTCCGGATAAAGATGGACAATGAAGGTAATTTCTGACCTGCCTTTTTGGGTATTCAGTGCCAGCACAATTTAATTGAGATCAGGTAATTGCTCAGAAGGCTACACTGAACACATTATCATCCTTCAGTGTCACTCCTGCACACCTAGTTATCCTAATGTTTGTCAAAAACTGTAACATGGGAGTGCATCTCACTGAGAAAAATAACCTGTATGTCATCGCTCAGCTTAAGACCAAACCCCAAAGTTATGAGAAAAGAGATTCTTTGGGAAGAGCAAAACCCTCTTTTCTCTGAGCTGATTTAATTGGTCCATCATGGTAATGTAAGAGAACATTTTAATAAAATAAATCATTTACCGGAGGTCAGTGATCTTTGTCCTTTCAGCTTTTCTATAATGGTTTCAAATGCCCCTCTCACCCTCTCTTGGCATCGAAGATTGTATTAGTCTTGAATATCTCTTGCACAATATTATGAATTATGCAAATAAAAGATGTAAATATTGTTTTAAGGACTACAGTACTGTGAATTTTATTTTTATTGCACAAATCCATCTTTTCTGTGATTTTCTCATTGAAATAGAGAGAAGCAGAAAATTGGAAATTAATTGTGGTAGTGTTTATATTTTTTGAAATAAAAGATGACTGAGCTCAGAAAAGTCTAATGTAATCAAAATAAAAGCACTGGTAATAACAGTGAGCAATATATATATAAGAAATTCACGTAATTTGTAATTATAACATTAAATGTTGCTTGAGGTGACACTGTTAAATTTTAATTGCCACTGTTAAAAAAACAAAATTCAACCCAGTAAATGTGAAGCTCTAATTGGCTTTATTAAACGATTCATGAATTGGGCAGCATCCCATCTAGGAAGTATAGGGAAAGGTTTTTTTTAGGAAGGAGGGTGAGACAAGAAAAGGTTTGTTCCAGGCAAGGTCACATTTCCTTAGGCTTAAGGGGGGGGGGGGGCGGTTATCATGCAGATTACCTCATCTTCCTTTGTGGGAGGGAGAGAGCCCATGCGACAGATTAGTGATGGGAAAATTCGTGACTCACCTGTTAAGACATTCCTGGGGGAGGTGCAAACTGTAACAATATTCGGTGTTAAAACCAGGTTTGGGGCCTTGGCCTAAGTGACACCATTTTGGTTTTCTTTTTAACACCACCTATGATTTCTGACTTCTGTCTGTTGAGATGAAGACTAAAAGGACAATAATAAGTGTAAGTTTCTGGTCTGTTCAGCCCAGACAGAATTAAACAAAAAAAATTAACGTGTGCTACATTGAAATCTGTCTCGGTACATGGTATCAAGAGAATTCCTCATTTTGTAAAATGAAAGCAGTGTCAAAGAAGCCACCAATTTCATTTCTTCAGAATAATAGTATATAATACTATATACTATAAACTTGACACAAACATTGGAATGAAAATGGAGACATACTGAAACTAAGTTTACTACTATATATGATATCATTAATTCTCAATGGAAATACATAAATTTATTTTTTAAGTTTTTATTTGAATTCCAGTTAACATAGTGTAATATGAGTTTCAGGTGTACAATTTAACGATTCAGCGCTTCCATCCATCACCTCATCACAAGAGCACTCCTTAATCCCCATCACCTGTTTCCCCCATCCCGTACCCCTTCCCCTCTGGTAGCCAGCAGTTGGGAAATACAGAAATTTCTTAATTTCTTAGTATGTGTCTTTAGTCAATACATGAGAAAAGGGAAAAGAAAACTTAAATTAGTCCTACTCTTAGCAGCGAGTCCTGTTCCCTGGCGTCAGTTCTTCGGTTCCGCCAAGAAAGATTTAGAGCCAAACTCTTAAGCATCCATTAAATAGTGGTCAAAGCAAAGGTACACTCTCAAGGCAGGAGAGCGGGCCGATCCAGAGATGGCAACTGCGCTGGGGGTCAGGGTTGCCTTGTTTCTTAGACTTGCATGGCTTCTGGGTCATGGCTAGGGTGGTCTGTGACTGAGATTGCCTCCGATCATCTAAGGGTCTCCTCCTACCGGTCAGGAGGGGGAGTTCTTGGCCCTACGTGGTCCTTGTCGAAACTGTCATGGAAGCCATCCCCCACAAGGGGGCGGTGGTCAAAACCACCAGGTAAATATATTCTAATAAAGCTACTGGTTACTTTAGGGCAGGGGTTATAGGGAAGGGTGCACGTGTGTTCCCTGGGGAAAACCCCGGGCTGTTTGCATTCCGGAGGTGGTTGACAGTTTCCTCTTTTTCAACAGTAAGACAGTCCCGTTCCCTGTTCACATCTAGCTAACTTCCCACTCACTGCAATTAACATGATTGAATTATGTAAATTATAGCTTTCAAATACAGAGGCCCTCAATGCCTGTTATGAATGAGGTAAAGAACAAATTAAAATGTAAACTTTGGTAGTATCAAAACATTCTTCGCATGATTTTTTTCACATTTGAGGTTTCAGGGGTTTTCACTTACATTCCCAAATTTCGCAGGGAAACGTGCCTGCGTGTACTGTGACACAGACATAAAACACCAAGGTTACTTTGAAAAGGGCTTAACATCTTCAAGTGGTGCTTGCATTTTCATATTTGGTGAAAGATAAGACTTGGAGGTAGCCTGGGCAGAGAAATGGATACACAGAGAATAGCTTTATCTTGGCCTCAGAGTAATGGGCACCCAAGTGGTTGTTAAGGAAGAAGCGCCCTCATGGGCCATTGTCTGCCTGGCTTCTTCTAGGAAACAGAATTTCCAGCTTGCAGCAAGGTGGAAATTGTAAGATTCAGTGACTCTGGTGACGTGCCACTTTTCTGAATATGAACTGTTGGTATCAAGAGACCCTTCTGTTGATCCCTCTAAAGGAAGAGCAGTAAGGTAGAGGGTCTCCCAGTCTTCAGCATGAGCTACAGCTGGAGGACCCAAAAAAGGGAGGTTGGAAGCACCAGAACCACATTTTGGGTTTTTATGTTTTTCTTTAATAATTTTGACTAGATTTAAAAAAAAATGCATTTTCTTTGTCCAAGTCACATGGTATTGCATAGGGGGGGAAAAAAAACCCACAAGTGTGTATTAGCAGGTAGGCTCCTGATCTGGGCTGGACCCAATGGTAAGGGCACACATTTATTTAGCACTCAGAGACCCATCACCATGAGGGAGTCTGTTTCATGGTCTTTCTGCCATCAGTAAGTGGATTTGCTTTCCCTGGTGATCAGCTGACGCCTGTGAACAGAGCTCACCAGCCTGCTGGAGAGTGAAATACTAAAGTAGGACAAGAGCTTTTGCTGAAAAGCTTACTGCAGGTTATCAACTGGAACCTAATGAAAATTGCCATTACCATAAACAAGGCCTCCACTCGTTGGAGTGACAGCAAAGAGAAAAAAAAAATCATCCTTTGTGTTTCCTTTGTTTCATGCAGTGGGTTCTGTGCTACGTTCATTATATTCTTTGTTCTCAAGTGGGATAAAACAGGCAAGCGAAAGAAGAGTTTTCTTCCTTGGCTTCATAGTGGTTTTCCTTTTTAAACAGGTACAATTCAGCTTTCAATTGCTTTTCGGTGTGAAGTCACTAACTGTGGTTCTATGCTTTTTTATCAGTAGCTCCTTAATTGTCACCCCCAGTATTTATGTGGAGGCTGTATTCTCCCAGCTACTAGGCCACTAGGGCATTACCACTGGTATAATTTATAACACGACTAATTAAAATGAATTTGCTTGCCATAATATTCCATGTGCTATTTGGGGGGAAGAAGTTATTAAAATATTCAGTACAGCAACAGTAAACTTGAATGTGAAGTAATAATAATCATACATTTTTAATTACATGTTAAATACCCATTTGGCTAATACAGAAGTATTCTGAAAACTGCTTAGGCTCACCATAATGGTTTTTTGTTGTTGTTGTTTAGTAACTATCCAAAGGCATCCTTCTGCGTGGGCTCAACATATGCACCGTCCCTGAGATGTAGCCGCTTAACAGCAGACACACAGCGTGTTCCTGTGACACTTCACATAGGAGCAGCTATGATCATTACGAGTTTATTTTGCTTATTGCAGCCATATTCATACGTGATTTTTTAAAAACCACATTTGGAATCAATTGAATGTTGCATTTTTTCTGTTATGCCTCACATGTCCCTTTTCCACTTTCCATTGCCTTCTGCCATTGATTTCTTTAGCTAGGATGTCCCTTGTGAAAAAACTAACACGAGCTTTGAAAGATTCTCATGTTTCCGCAAACAGTTTTTGAAAAATTTTCAAGCTTCCAAAAGTCGCAAGACTAGTACGGTGAACATCCATATGCCCTCCACCCAGAATCAGTTGCTAACTTTTGCCCTCTCTCTTTCTCTCTCTGTCTCTCTCACTCTCTCCCTCACATCCTCTCTCTCATGCTTTTAGCCATAATTCCGCAGGACATTTCTTCCTACTCATTTGGAAGGTGTTTCAATTTCTGTGCGGCAAGCTAGTCTCTTAGCTCTTAATAATGCTGTTAATTAAGGTATCCTAGAATGCAGAGAAGTACGAAATGTTATTAGTATTCCAAAGGAAATTATGATCTAAATGGTGAAAGGAAATGGAAACATGGAGGAAATCAATGTAACAATTGAATAAAGTTTGAAGTAAAGAGGCAGCATGTTACAAGACAGTTTAGTGTTAATTGCTAACTAAATGGTATAGGAAATCAGTCATTATCTGAAATTTATATAATTATTGATTTTTATAAGGATAATGCACTACCACTTGTCCAAAATGGACAGGACTTAATGTCGACTGTAGTAATAATCATTTACGTAAGTGTATGTGTAATTTCAAGGACAATAAGGTAATGATGGCTCATAAATATGCATATTTGTCATTGATCAAAACTATGCCCATAAACTTTTGGTGTCTGATCTTTTAAACTATGGTGCAACATTGAAATAATGAAGAAGGGAACTGAGGCAAATAACACTGCTTTTGAAACATATCTTAGCCTGGTGCTTCAGTTTGAATTAGATCATTACAAATGTGACAAATCTCTCTGCTCAGTTTATTCTGTTTAATAGCTCTAAATTTTAAAAGCCTCCATTATATTTATCAAGCCTTCCATGCTTCCATTCACCGTTTTTAAAAATTCTATTTTTCTACTTCATGACCCCAGCCAAATAGTACACAATGTTTAACTATAACTCTTTACAAATTATACTTATTTCTTTATATTATTATGACAAGTTTTATGACAGATCTTCTTTTAGAATTCAATAACCTAGGAATGAAAAATTACTTCTGATTCAGAGATTGTAACTTCATGCATCTTCTGTTTAATAAGCTTTTCCAAATGCATTTTAAGCTGAAAGAAAATTGTTGCATATAAACTAAAACTGCTCACAGAAATACTTTTTATTTTGCCTCTTCAAACAAAAGTGAACATACAATGAACTCTGTTCTCTTTGTAGTGCACAGTGCACAGCTTCGGGCTGCAATGTTAGCCCAGCACCCTCCCCTTTTTAGCTCTGCCATTAGTATTGACTGACCAGTAGATCGCACAGTTTTGACGTTGGTGATCACTGAGATGCATAAACCCGTGTGGAAGGCCTGCCAGGCCATTGTGCATACCTACTACCTTACCGGAGAAATGGTGATTTTTAAATCAACTATATGTAGAATATGAAATATGCTCTGTCTTCCTGTGTCTGCTTCTTCTTCCTGATGGTGTTTTCCTTGTGACACACGTTAATTTTATGTTTTCTCCTAGGCACGAGAGAAAAGTGTATTGTATTTCATTGTATTGAAATGTGTATTGAGAAAAGTGTATTGTATTTCATTCGCTCTCTTTTTTGCCCTTTCTTTTTAGAGTATACTTCTTATTTGTGTTATTTAACTGTCACTTACGTAGAACACTTAGTATGGTGAAGGCACTTGCTTTAAGTGCTTTATCAACAGAGTTACTCAGAAGGCCAACATGAGCAAGATCTGCTACACACTTCTGTTGTGAACTCAGTAGTTAGTTTGAATTTTAGTAGGCGTTTCTGTTTATAGACCACTTCACACCATCTATTGTAGTACGATGTCCAGTATGGCCTCCTGCCGATCTATCTGCCGGCTCAGGGAAAAGAAGCCCACTCTGTACTTTAGCAGTCACTCTCTATTCCCGCATTCCTACAGTCACTAATCTGCTTTCTGTCTCTATGACTCTGCTTTCTGTCTCTATGGACATTTCATCTAAATGGAATCGGACAGTATTTGGCCTTTTGTGTTTGGCTTCCTTCATTCAAGATAATATTTTCAGGGTTCATCCATCCATATGGTAATATGTGTCAGTATGTTATTGCTTTTGATCACTGAATAATATTTCATTGTATGGCTACCCCACATTTTCTTTATCTAATTGATAGACACTCAGTTTTTTTCTTCTCTTTGGCTGCCCTGAAAAATGCTGCTATGAACATTCATGTACACCTTTGGTGTGGACACATGTTTTCAATTTTCTTGGTTATGTACTGTGAGTGGAATTACTAGGTCATATTTTTGAGGAACTGCAAAACTATTTTTCAAAGTGGTTGCACATTTTACTTTCCCAATCAATGTACTTTCCTATTTCAACTGACTGATAAAATTTAAACATACAAAGCACATAAAGAGATTTTCACTTCAAGTAACAACTGTAATATTTGGCTATATTTGGAAGTGGATATTTAGTATTTAACAATAAAACTCAATAACATGCCTGTCTGTATGACACCTCCACAATCACTGGTGAAGAACAATTTGAGGGATTCCAGAAATAAAAGTGATGGAGGCCTATGGCCATTCAGCCTTCAAAAGCCAATAGGAAACCAAATAGCAGATTTTGGTCCAATACTGAGGTTGAAACTGAAATTTGCATTTCCCTTTCTTCCTGCCTGTCTCCATTCCCATATCAAAATAAAACAAACAAAATACTTCCTTCCAATTTGTTTGTCAGTGTAAGGAACAAATGATATCATGAGAAAGCTGAAGTATGTACCAGGTAAGGAAACCTGATAGGAGACACCTTTTGTCAAATATAAAACTGTATAGTAGATTATATTTATTGAACGCTCACTATATGCTGGACACTGTTGTAAGTTCTTTACCTGATTAACCTAAGCCTGTGAGGTAGGTACTATTGTTCTCCACATAGCACAGATGAGGAAGTGAAGGCACATAGTGTCAGAGTTAATAAGTGACAGAGCTAAAAATCAAAAACTCAAGAAGCAACAAGTGTGCATGAGGATGTGGAGAAAAAGGAAAACTTGTGCACTATTGGTGGGAATGCAAGCTGGTGCAGCCACTGTGGAAGACAGTATGGAGGGTCCTCAAAAAATTAAAAATAGAACTACCCTATGACCTAGTAATTACGCTACTGGGTATTTACCCAAAGAATATGAAAACACTAATTGGAAGGGATACGTGCACCCCTATGTTGATTGCCTCATTATTTATAATAGCCAAACTATGGAAGCAGACTAAGTGTCCCCTGAGAGAATGGATAAAGCAGATGTGGCGTGTATATACAACGGAATATTATTAAGCCATCAGAAAGAATGAAATCTTGCCATTTACAATGACGACAGAGCTAGAGAGTGAGTATAATGCTAAGCGAAATAAGTCAGTCAGAGAAAGACAAATACCATATGATTTCACTCATATGTGGAATTTGAGAAACAAAGCAATAGAGCAAAGGGAAAAAAAAAGGCAAACCAAGAAAGAGACTTTTAACTCTAGAAAACAAATTGATGGTTAGCAGAGGGGAGATGGGTGGAGGGATGGGTGAAACAGGTGATGGGGATTAAGAGTATACTTATTTTGATGAGCACTGACATGGAACTGTTGAGTCACTATATTGTATACCTGAAACTAATATAACACTGTATATTAACTACACTAGAATTAAAATAAAAGAAAAAAATAAGTGACAGAGCTAGAATCCAAATCTAGACAGGCTGGCCTCAGAGTCTATACTTTACTACTCTGTCCTGCTAAATGGTGTCTATTACCACCATTATCTTACTAGGAACTTTATTTTTTATTTTTTTATTTTTTTTAAGATTTTATTTATTTATTTGAGAGAGAGAGAGAGAATGAGATAGAAAGCACGAGAGGGAAGAGGGTCAGAGGGAGAAGCAGACTCCCTGCTGAGCAGGGAGCCCGATGTGGGACTCGATCCCGGGACTCCAGGATCATGACCTGAGCCGAAGGCAGTCGCTTAACCAACTGAGCCACCAGGCGCCCAAGGAACTTTATTTTTTAAAACAATTTTATTTATTTGAGAGGGAGAGAGAGAAAGAATGCACAGAGAGAGAAGGATAAGCAGACTTCCTGCTGAGCGGGGAGCCCAACCCGGGGCTCAGTCCCAGGACCCTGAGATCATGACCTGAGCTGAAGTCAGATGCTTAACCGACTGAGCCACCCAGGTGCCCCATCTTAAGCGTTTATGTAACAAATGGCAGCTTCACACACTATGATGTTTTCTATGCAGAATGAACCAAGTGTCTCTAATATCTAACTTTCTGATTCAGATTTGCAGATCTACTCTTAATATCTGAAGGGCATTTTGATCCACTAACAAACTCTTGATCTGTATCTTGTTTTGTGAGAAAGTAGCATTCAGTGAGAATTTCCACAGGACGGAATCAGGATCCTGTGCCCTATGGAAGTGAGAATTCCATTTCAACATCCACAGTTCAAGCAAATAATTGTTTGCTGAGAATGTTATTCAGGCTGTTACTATATATGGCTACCATGTCTTTTCCCTGAAAAAAAAAAAAAATGACCTTGTGGTTTCTAAGGTTTTATGCTACCATGAGTGTCACCTCCAAGATTGAAATATTTGAAGCAAGAGAGTGTGTGAGTTTTCAGAGATAAAATTGTATCCAAAAAAAAAAAAAATGCCCACCTTTGATGGACGTGGGTGAGCATGACTGTGTATCATAGATTATAGTTTTCTGTCCTTCCAACAGCAATGCCCCGTGTTTTTCAAAGGAAAATGTTGCTATATCATTTCAGATTTAAAAGGTTGTACTGAATGATGTTTTCTTAAATAACAGGGAGGAAAAAGTAATTCTTCATGTTTGTAGATTTAAGCCCCGTCATTGACAACATATCTGCCATGAAATCAGTCAAGGCTTTGCAGTAGATAAGATATTTGGTAGGGCTTCTCTGTTGTTTGAATTCCCATTACAGGAGGGGAAGTGTAAGAAAAATAAAACAAATGTCTCTTTCCACACCTGCTCTTCAGGAGTTTGGGTTCATGTTTGGAAAATCATAAGAAACTGTAATGGCTTGAGTAAATAGTAGAGAGCAAACCACTTTAACCTGTGCTATTTATCTATTTGCTTCTACCATCAATTCTAACTCTATCTTTAATAGAAAAATGAAGCACACCACTTCTGACTCAGACCGTGTGGAAGTACTATTTTGCTCCATCCTTGAGAAGAAATTTCAGCCCTGCCTTTCAAAGTGTAAAATTAATTCATTGTCAATTTGATTATGTAATTATGATGAGCTAGTTACAGTGTGACAGAATCTGATGAGACAGTATCTGTTCATTTATAAAGGGGATGTGTATACATATTATATGTTAATGGTTGTATCATCCTTACAAACCACTTATGACTTTTCTTTGTGTTTCTCTATGTGCCAGTCTTTCTTTCTCCTCACCTTTTTATTTGAAGTTCTGAGGTCTACGGTGAGAGTCAATGTGAAGGAAAGCCCTTAACTTCATTACTGTGGTTTATACTAAACTCAAACAGTATTGGTTTATTTGTTTTATTTGAAGTTCAGATTTTAAATGTTTTTTTTTTTTTGTACAAGACAATGGGTAGAAGTTAAATTCTATTGTTCATTGGCGTGAAGGGTGGAAAGAAAGGGGTTGGCAATAAAAGCAAGTGCTAATTAGTTTCCACTCCTCTTTCTTTCCACCCTGATGAGTAGGCACCTTCCACTTTCATTTCCAGCACTGTCCTAGAGAGAAGGCGGTACTCCTCTTCATTTGTTGGGAATCCCTGTGGGTCATTTTTATTATCATTTCCTCATCAATTCCTTTAAAGGATCCTGCAGTGGGGCGCCTGGGTGGTGCACTAAGTTAAGTGTCCGACTCTTGATTTTGGCTCAGGTCGTGATCTCAGGGTCATGGGACTGAGTCCAGCATGGGCTTGTGCTGAGCATGGACTCTGAGTTTCTCTTTCCCTCTTCCTCCTCCCCTTCCTCTGCCTGTGCTCTCTCTCTCTAAAAATAAATAAATTAATCAAATAAATCTTAAAAAGTATCTAGCTCAGCAGGGAGTCTGCTTGAAGATTCTCTCCCTCTGCCCCGTTCCTCACCCCGCACTCTGTCTCTCAAAAAAAAATCTTTAAAAAAAAGTAAGTAAAGGATCCTGCAATAAAAATATAAATGCAGAGTAGCTTTACCCCTTGCTACCTATTTAATGCCATTTCTAGGTTTTAAAAAATTGTGTGGAAAAGAGAGTCGATAATATTACAAGGGGAAAACTTTTTTTTCCAGCTCAGAATGTTGGAATTTGAAGTAATCCTAGTGGAGGAAAATACTGGTAAATATGCAATTAACTCTTAACCTACAACTTCACTGCAATTGTGATGAAATATTCCAAGGCTACTTAACGCGATGAGTTTCATCCCAAATGTTTGTCCCTAAGTAGCCGTTTCCTTCCTGAGTTGATTGTCTTCGTGCAACTAGAGATGGTACTATGGATAAAGACTCTTCAACCTTGTTTTCACCGCTTTGTTTCTCTTCGTTCCCAGCAGTACCACGGGCTTTCATTACTTATTAAAGAACTGGGTGTGCTGAACCACCATTGCTTCTCTCTCTCTGCACCCACATATTTCTGTAGTTCAGAGATTTGCCTTTGAGTTTATGTAGTGAGGATCTTTTATCTGTCACTGTGTGGTAGCTTTAGCATAATTGCATTTAGATTTAGAGATTAAAGTTTATAAGTTAATTATGAAACCAACTACATAAGAAAGAGTTTAATTTAAATTTAATATTTTGATTCAGCACAACTCGACTCATATGTGTTCTTGTTAAATTGTCTCTCATTGCATTCATCCTTGTCATTACCTTGGACATCAGTGCTTTTTCAGAGGTGTAGGCTGTAGCAAAATAACAATGAAGACCCGACTTCTGTCAGAGCTAATCTTCATAGAGTGTTAAAGGCTAATGATGACCTAGACATCTTTGCAGTTCATCTGGGTTAATAAATGACTGTGTGTGTGTGTGTGTGTGTGTGTGCACACACGCATGTATGCACATGTGTGCACATATGTGTCTTCCTATGCTAGGGCCTGGACAGATACCCTAATTAAAAATAAACCTATAAGGCCGAAGCTAAAATGATAAAGTAGACGAGGTAGAAGAGGACATACTTGTGGTCTCCTCATTTTATAACCCATGAATACACAGTGCTGTTTACACATGTAGTACACAATACACACACATATACCTATATGGTACTTTTAACAGTCTAGTAACATGTGTTTGTATATGAGAACCCCCTGTTTATGGAAGTCCTTCAGTAGTACCTTCCTTCCTTTCATCCCTTCTGCCTTCTTCTCTCCCTCCATTTCTGCTTCTTTGCCTCTCCCTCTCCTTTCCTCCCTTTCGTTCTGTCTCTGTAAATAAAAACAAAAAAATGGCTTAGTCGGGTAAGTAATTGCTAAACTATTCTTTTTAGGAAAAGTGGGCTTTATAAAGGTGATTTGATCTAAGAAAGAACTGTGCTTGCAGGGCTACTAGGGACAGATCTGTGCAAATAAAATAACTTCATTAGCAGGGGAAATTTTCCATTTGTCGGTATGTTCACAGCATCAGAAGCAGGAACATATACAGTGTCTCAAAGAACAGTTTAGGGAGCTTGGTGAATTTTGTATATAATGAGACAAAGATGGGGTGCCTTGGTGGCTCAATCATTAAGCGTCTGCCTTTGGCTCAGGCTCTGATCCCAGAGTCCTGGGATCAAGCCCCACATCGGGCTCCCTGCTCCGTGGGAAGCCTGCTTCTCCCTCTCCCACTCCCCCTGCTTGTGTTCCCTCTCTCGCTGTGTCTCTCTCTGTCAAATAAATAAATAAAATCTTTAAAAAAAGAGAGATAAAGAAGTGATTAAAACTTACTGTGACAAAAGTATATCACTTCAACATGTTCTACAACTTAAACTCACATGACATTGTGTGGATTAGATCTCAATAAAGCTGGGAAAAAAGAAGTGATTGACACTTGAAAGACTTAAATAAGTCTCTTTCATAAACAATGTTAAATAATAATAAACAGTTTAAAATATACATGAGCAGGCGCCTGGGTGGCTCAGTTGGTTGGGCGACTGCCTTGCCTCAGGTCATGATCCCGGAGTCCAGGGATCAGGTCCCGCATCAGGCTCCCTACTCAGCGAGGAGTCTGCTTCTCCCTCTGACCCTTCCCCCTCTTGTGCTCTCTCACTCTCTCTCTCAAATAAATAAATAAAATCTTTAAAGAAATATATACATGAGCATCATGCTAAGGTATCAAATGCTTATTCTTCTCTCCTTCTAGATATGATTTTAATTTATAAGGTTTTAGTGAGTGTAAATCTCTATATGTAAAAATTTCCCCATATGCAGAGAATGGTTCATTATAAATTTTGGTGTCAGTAATTTTGAACTAGAAATGCACTCCTACAGAAATAATGTGGTTCAACCTTCGCCACCAAGTACTAGTGAGGTGTCTATGTTGGGAAGACATGGAGACCGTGCTAGGAGTAAACAGCCTGACTTCACACTTTGAAGTGTTTTTAAAATTGGATCTTCATTAGCATTTTCCTTTGAAATAACCTGTTTCCATTATTTTAAGATGTTTGAAAATCAATATTGTAATTCATGGTTAAATTTCCAGCTTAAGCATACTTTTGTTGCGCTACAACAATATGCCTTTGCAATGAAAGTAATAGCCAGTCACAGAAAGACAAAGAAATATTACATGATTCTACTCGTATGAGATATCTATAGTCAACTTCATATAATCATAGAATAGAGTGGACCCACAATGTGACTGCATTTAGAGATAGGGCCTTTTAGGAGGGCAAGTTAAATAAGGTCATAAGGGCTGGGCCCTCATCTGAAAGAACTGGTGTCCTTTAAGAAGAGGAAGAGACGCCAGAGATCTCTTCCCATGTACACACATGGAGGAAAGGCAGTGTGAGGACGCAGAGAGAAGGTAGCTGTCTGCAAGCCAGGAGTGGGCTCCTCACCAGAAACCAACCCTGACCCACACCTTGATAATGGACTTCCAGCCCCCAGAACTGTAAGAAAACAAATTTCTGCTGTTTAAACAGTGGAATGCTATTTGCCAGGGACTGGGGAGAGGGGGCAGTGGGGAGTCACTAATCAAAGGGCATAAAGTTTCAGTTATGCAAGATGATTGAGTTCTGGAGATCTGCTGTACAACAGTGAAGCAGTAGTCAGCAATACTGTATTGTACCCAAGAATTTAACAAGGCATATCTCAAATTAATTGTTTTACCACAATAAAATAAAATTTGTAAAAATGAAGTAGGGGCACCTGGGTGGCTCAGTTGGTTAAATATCTGACTCTTCATTTTGGCTCAGGTCATGATCTCAGGGTCGTGAGATGGAGCTCCATGTCACACTCTGTGCTGTCTGTGGAGCCTGTTTGAGATTCTGTCTCTCCCTCTCTCTCTCTGTCCCTCCCCCCCCCCAAAAAATGAAATGAATGAACTAGAAAAAAAATAATAAGAGTGCCATAAAATAAGGGTAATCGAAACCAAAACAAAATCACGGAGTAGGATTTTTATTTTATGTCTTGAGCATGATGCTTAAGGAAAGCAGATCTAATTAGGGAAAGACAGGAAGCAGATGAAGACTTTGGTGGGAAATATAAAAGGGAGAATTAGGGCATTTGCAAGGGCTTTGAGCTCGAGAGTCATTACATCCTAATTCGTTTTCCATTTCTTAGTTGTTACTTTCATGATTCCTACATTTATTCATCATGGGGCTTGTTTGGGAGTTTACAAGGCAGTTAAAGAACTGGGGGAGAGAAATCTCCTATTATGATTAGACAAGCAAAGAGGGAAAGGAAGAAGATGGGAGAATGGTATGCTTTTGTGTGCTAATGTGCTTGAGGTAGAAATCCTTACCTGTAGAAAGCAAAAGGGAAACATATCCAGGACATATGTCATTGCTCACCCCTTTGACAAAGACACTTATCAGGTATTCATTCACTTGCTGAATACTTAATGAACAAGTTTATATGAATACAATGTCCTAGGTGAAGGGCATTCATGATGAACAAGACCTGCCTGTAGCTTTCAGTCTACTGGGATTAACAGGCATGGAATAAAGAAGCAAATGCTGTTAAGAGCTAAAAAGAAGTAGAGCATAAAATGAGAACCTTTGATAAGGGCACCTATTATTGTCTCAGTGCTGAGAGAAGACCTCTCTGAGGACATTATGTTTAAGTTGAGATCTGAATGATGAGTGGGAGTTAACTTATGTGCTGAGGGAAGGGAACAGTGTTCCCGATAGAGGGAATTGCAAGTAATAAGAAGAGGAGTGTATGTTGTACTTTATATATACAAATTAAGAGCTACTTTTTCTTTTCTCGTCACTGACGCATGGGATGAAATCAGCAGCCTCCCACCTACAAAGCCAAAAACTCTGACAGTAACTTTGGACCCTACCGTCTCTGCCTCCCCTGTGCCCTTTTCCCCCTCACTCTAATCACCATATGCATTTAATCAACAGTTCTTTCTCTTCCTATCTCCAGATCTCAATTCCACCAGAATTGACTTTCAGTGTGACTTGATGAGGACACTCTCAGCGCAAACCTATTTAATAACATAGCCTTGCCTGCAGAATAAAGAGCATCACCTCTGTACGTTCTCTCCATGTAATCCAGACCCTTCCTTGTCTCCTGCTACTGGCTTCACCTTCTGGCCACATGTACCTCCTTGGTCTTTCTAGCCTATTACCAGTCACAGTTCTGTCCAGATCCTTTGCTTTCTGCTCAGCACACTTGGAATCCATCTTGCCCTCCTCTTCGTAATCCTATTACTTTTACCTGCCCCTCCCACTCTTCAGTGATCCTTCCCTCTGCCTTACCTTGTAATGTGTCCTTTCGTTGCTCTCCAACTGGATTTGAAATTCCATGAGGCCAGGGAATTTGTCTTATTCCATTTTTACATTCCTCTTACACCTTGTTTTTGTAATTTTCCACAGTTGGAAAGGAAAGTTGATATTCCAGACTTTTAGTGACTTCCTGGGAACTGAGGGAAGGGGCCTGGAAAAGAGAAGATAGTTAAAGGGTACTTGGAGAAAGTAATTGAGACTGTTTTACGGTTTATAATCTCTTCTTCATCAGCTGTGGGTATCCTCAGCATATTGGCTGTTGATAATGATCTAACAGATGTCATCAAATAAGGAGACTCAAACTTCATATGAGACCGAACGCCCACATTTTTAAAAAATGAACATTTTTAGCAGCCACACTTAAGCTCCTTGATGGCTGGATCTCTAGTATTAGAGTAAATGTCTTTAAATGCTTGCTCTTTAAAGACTTGCTTTAGAAAAACTGAGCATTTATGACTTCAGACATGATGTTATTGAGTACAATTCATTCATTTAACAAATACTGATTAATTACTTGCTGGGGATCAGGTATAGTGAAACCCAAAATTTGCTCTTGGCTTTGGTCATGCTTGTTTTACTCCACTGCTAATTGAGTCTCAAGACTTACACCGGGCCTATAAATTGCCTGACCTCTGTTATTGGCTCCCTCTCTCGCCCTGACACTAATCACACACATGAATCCGAGGATTGAGAACTACCAAGTTTTCGCCTGTCATATTCAAGCTCTTATTTTTTCCCTGAACTAATCCTTTGTGCAAATCAAAAGATATGCAGGCAGAATAACAAATGAAAATCCTTTTGGGCTTTTCATCCAGCAATAAAATATTTCTATAAAAATGGAAGTGTACAAGATGGCGGCCATCTGTTGTTTAAAAACAACAGAGCTATATTTAAACCTAATTATTGGGTAAGGTCTGTGCCTTGAAAGCAAGGGCAGAATTGTTTATGTTCATCTAAATGGGGGAAGCTTTTGTGTTCTAGTTCGTCTTTGTTCATCTATGCTGTTATGAGATTGGTAAGTTTGCTGACTGAATATAGATACTTGTATTTATTAATAGACAAGATTTGTTGAGAAAATTGCCCTTTTATTACTTCTGAACCACATGGATGTCAAATTGTACAATACTGATTTTTTCCCCTTTTGTTTTTGGTGGCTTCCAATCTAGACATACTGGCGTAGTAAATCCATAACAAATAAGTGATAATGGAAATCACTAGCAGAGCCTGAGCTTTTTCTCATTTTTCCTCCAAAGGTTTGAAACATGATAGAAATAGCAATTAGAATAATTGTGAAAAGTTTTCATTAAAGTATATACTAATGCAAGTTAGGCTTTTACTAAAAAAGTATTCTTCCAGATACTCAATAAAATTGATACCACTAAATTGTATTATTAATACTAATCTTTTTTACTTTAAAGATGACTTCTATGAAAATCCTGTGCATTATTCCAATTCAGTGTTTATGAGAGGAATTATATAAGGTGATCTTGTAGGTTTTCATTTGTACCATTATGCTTTATGTGAATGAAATATAAGTGAGATGCGTGTTTTTTTATTTATGTTATTTTTAATTTTATTTTGTTATATTACGTTAGTCACCATACAATACCTCACCAGTTTTCGATGCAGTGATCCACGATTCATTGTTTTCGTACAACCCTTAGTGCTCCATGCAGTACGTGCCCTCCTTAATACCCATCACCGGGCTAACCCATCCCCCACCCCCCTCCCCCTCTAAAACCCTGTTTGTTTCTCAGAGTCCATAGTCTCTCATGGTTCATCTCTCCCTCCAATTTCCCCCTGTTCATTTTTCCCTTCCTTCTCCTAATGTCCTCCATGCTGTTCCTTATGTTCCACAAATAAGTGAAACCCTATGATAATTGACTTTCTCTGCTTGACTTATTTCACTTAGCATAATCTCCTCCAGTCCCATCCATGTCGATGTAAAAGTTGGGTATTCATCCTTTCTGATGGCTGAGTAATATTCCATTGTATATATGGTTAGAGCCGAGATATGTATTTTTTAAAAAAGATGTTAATATCACTATCGCAGAAGATTTTTTTTACAGAGGCTAATAAGCTATGTCCAGTAAGCACATGTTGCTCAGATACATCTTTTGCTTAATCTGCATTGTAGTTTGAAAATATGCAAACATGGGAGTTAGTTGCCAATGTTTTGCCAACATAAAAAATCCATATTTTTGTCTTCCTTCATAACGTATGAGAAGCAAACATTGTACATCCAAACTAAGATGCAGACCAGTCTCAGAATACCTGAAATAGGGAATGTCAGGGGGAAAAAAACTGTATTGTTCTTTTAAGATGACTGTGCTCTCTGAGGTCATGATTTAAAAATGTCAGGTATTCTACCTGAATGAGAGCACTTCTGAGGTTATGTTTCAGATTTGGAGTCTCCCCAACTAGAATGCAAACTCCATGAGGACAGGGATCAGGCATAGCTGTGTCCTCCAGTCTCCTCAAGTCCCCGGCATGTGTATGTGCTTAACAAATATTTTGTTGAATGAATGAACGCCTTTCTTTTCTTCCTTTCTCCCTCATCCTGCTATTTGTCTTTCCTACAGCCCTCTGCCACCCAGAGTCACCATTCTCTTATTTAATGCCAGAAAACCCGCCCATGGGAATATTCCATGCTGTTCACTTATATATGGTTTTTTTTTTAGCCTCTTCACTTTCATGCCTTTAGTGCTAATAGCAAAGAAATCAGAAATCCACACACTGAGATGTGGCTCAGCCAGAAATATTTTTAAAATGTAAAAGTAAGTATAGTAGGCTAAACATAGCTGCCATAATAAGGTACAGACTATAGGATGATATTAAAAATTTCAAATTGAATAGGAGGAATAATTTGGGGGAAGGAGTCTAGTATTAAGCCTTGCTTTCCAAACTTGACTGTTTATATGAATCATGTGGGAATCTTGTTCAAATACAAATTATTATTGGGTAGATGGAGTGGATCCTGAATATCTGCATCTATAATAAGCCCCCAGGTGCTCTTGATGCTGCTGGTCTATGGACCACACTTTGAGTAAGAAGGTATTAAGCAAGTGCTTATTCTTTTGAAAACAGTCATGGTTTGAAGCTATACATGATAAAATTGATGGGCATTTATCAACTTGCTGGAAGAACTTAGATTGCTGAAAATATCCAAATGGGGGGTACATACTTGGAGTAAGAACTTTATAGCGGTACCTTCGATGGGACCTCAGATATGATCTGTTGCCTCATTTTTTACACAATGAAACTCTGAAGCCCAAAGATATACAGTGACTTACATAGATCACACAACCACTTTGATGCTGCACCCAGCTGGGACCCAGATTTTTTATTCCCAGATCCATGCTCTTTAAAATAGATCATGTTCCTTCTTAGCTATTGAAATTATAGTAGCATTCCTTATATAAAACATTAAAAATGTACTGAACTTCAAAATATACTTAATTTCACTTAATGAAATTTCACTTAGTGTTTCATTAAAGTCAGTCAAAATGAAAGGAAATAGTGCATCTGTTTCATAGTGATCTATATTTCCTGTGGGCAAATTTATTAAATTTACAATTATTAAATTTTGAAGATAATACTGAAAACATTGAGAATGTCATTTATGGAGCATCACTGAATACCAGATGATGAACAACTTTGGTGAACTAGTATATGATGAACAACTTTGGTGAACTAGTGTGTTTCTTCCCTAAGTTTAGTTTTATGACTAAAAATAAAAAGACTTAGAAAAAGAAAGCAAGAGAAATACCAAAAATCAATATCACTGCTTTTAATAATGAGGGATATATTTTTAGCTAAGCTGAATTTTTTTAAAATTTTTAAACATCTGCACACATCCCCCTCAATTCCAATGTCAAAGAGATTTCTTATCTGTTTTATTCTGTAGTCTTTCACATCTAATCGAAAACCATCTTCCTTTTACTGTGTGTGTGTGTGTATGTGTGTGTGTGTGTGTGTGCGTGCATGTGTGCACGCGCTTGTTTAAGTTGCACAAATTCTTAAAAGTAAGTAGAAGAGAATGATTTTTCCCCAGTGTGGTATAAAATAGAATGAAAAAAGGAAATGATCTAATCTGCATAAATTAGACACTTAACATTCATAGGAGGTTTTATCATACTACTTAACATTCACTGAAAGTTTTATCATACTTGAAACATTTAGTTGGTCTAAAGATTTAATTAGATTATGTCGTCAAATCAGAGGTCACATGTATCTGTGGGGATTTACTGGAACTTCTTGGGTTTTCATGGGAAGAAGAAAATATTTTCATGAGGAGTAGAAGAACTCCTCACTAGCCCTTCTCCTCCATTCTACTCTCAGCCTTTTACTTCCCTGACACATATTAGCATTATGAGAGCAACAAATGGAAGCTTTTCCTGACACAGGTTGTAAGAGCATGTTACTATGATGTGGAGAGCATAAAGGGAAAATCTAGTAACATAACTGCTGCGCTAATTAGGCTCAGACCATTAAAGATTCCACAACATCCATATTATTGTTGTTGTTCTTAATATCACCCATATATTGTCTCACAGATTACAAAGTACTTCCTCATCTGTTAGTTTCATATCACAGATTATGAAATGTTAGCATTATAAATCATAATAATATTAAAGAATATTATTTTACTATTACATGAATCCTTGATTTTCAGTGGTGCCATCTTGTTTCCATAGTGACTGTGAGGAACTAATTGCTATAGAGTCTCAAACAGCATTTTCTTTGAGAGTTGACAACAGGTGCTGGCATTTTAACAAAGGGTAAATTAATCCATGGCATGCTCAAAAAATTGAAATGGTTACTAGGAATTTTTTAAAAGAATCATAATGAAGCTCCAGTGATGCCTAGAATTTTCTGGTACCTATAAGTTTTTAAAAGGGCCAAACAGACCTCTTCTGTAGTTCTTTACCTGGCAATCATACTGATAACTTCCCTCTATTAGGTATTCATGCCTGTGACCTAACAGCACTCTTAAAAAAAAAGCATAAAGGTTCCAACTGGCAAGAAAATAACAATTCATTGAGACATTTTCTTTACAATTCTCATTTTGTTGTCACTGGTTTAATTTGTTTGCTTTGGTCCAAGGTATGAGCCAAAGTTAGTCCATGGAAAATAGGCATCTTCTTCATTGGGAAAGAGGATGGCGCTGCAGAAAAGTGATGAGTGCCCGGGTGGAAAAAGGGGAACATCAAGGTGTGTCAAGAAATGGAAGGGTAGCCCCCAAACCAGATTTGTGTGGGCTTCCCCTTCCCTTATGCCTAAATAAAACCCATAATTCCTGATAAAGTATAGTTCCACATTGTTGTGTATAGAATCCTGAACTTCTGAAGTTATCATGCCCCTTGTCAAATGTACTTTAAAATGAAATAGTTGGAGATACCTGGGTGGCTCAGTCAGTTAAGCGGCTGCCTTCAGCTCAGGTCATGATCTCAGGGTCCTGGGATTGAACCCCGTGTTGCCTCTCCCCTCTTGTTGGGGCTCCCTGCTCAAAGGGGAGTCTGCTTCTCCCTCTGTCCCTCCCCGCCCCCGCTCATGCATGCTCGCCCTCTCTCAAATAAAATCTTTTAAAAAAATAAAGTTTCACGTCTTATAGGTAGAGTAGAAAGAAAAGAAGACATAGACATAGCTCTTGTATCTCCTAGTGGTTTTAAATATGTACATATTGCATGTTGAAGTGAAGAGTCATTTGAGAATCTACTCTGTGCCAGAAGTACATAGTTCCTCTTTTGTAATTCATGGTAGGGGTATAAACAGGATGTATTCCCTAGTCCTCTATCCATTGCAGAGTCTGGTGGATACAGAATAAAAATATAGCAATAATTAAAATCGAATGTGATTAGGGTTATAGGACAGGCAGGTACACACTATATGGAAGAATCGGGCAGAAGTAATTCTGCCTGAGATGATCTGTGAAGATTCCACAGAAGTGGGCATAGAGCTGATTCTTAGAAAATAACTATGGTTTCACCTGGCAGCAGAAATAGAGAAGGACATTCTAAGGAGGGAAAATGCAAAAGCAGAGACCTGGATATGTGAAAGTTGATTTTGTATCTATAAAGCTTCTGACTGTTGAAAATGGGGGATAGTGAAGAAAGACGTGGAAGATAGATGGGTTGATAGTGACATTTGAAAAGGCTTTTTTTTTTTTTTAGAGAGAGAATGTGCCTGCTTGCAAGCAGTGCCCAAGGGGCAGAGGGAGAGAATCTTAAGCAGGCTCCACACCCAGCACAGAGCCCAGTGCGGGGCTCAATGTCAAAACCCTGAGTTCATGACCTGAGCCAAAATCAAAAGTCAGATGCTTAACCGACTGAGCCACCCAGGAGCCCCTGAAAAGGCTTTTTATTCCTTCTCAAAGAGCAGGAGCTTTTTATGATAGACAACAGGAAGTAGTAATGTTTTTAGAGGAGGGTCTGCGTGATTAGAAAGGTAACTCTGAAGGCAGTGTGGAGTTGAGATTAGCATGGGAACAAAGCTGTTTGAACAAAGCCATGGGAACAGAGAGGTCAAAGATTTCATTAGGAAGCTTTAGGGATTGGCCAAGGAGAAGAGCTGTGAGCCAGAACTGAAGCAACTGGCAATAGGGAGGCATCAGAAGAGAAATAACTGAAAGCTAATCTTTAAAGAAATCTTTCCAATTGAACGTGAGTTCTCAGAGGGCAAGATGAATTGGAGGTATGTAGCTTGAGAAAGAGTAAAGAATTCATACCAAAACCAAGATCGTGGTCACCAGGAAGGCAAGTATTTTCCACAGCATGAATAACAGTTCCTGAGAAATGTAGAAACTCTGTCATAAGATTCTCTTCCTCACAAATATTAATTGGGTATTTAAACCAAAAATTATTTGGTGTTCAGTGTTGTTGTTGTTATTGGAAGTAATATTTTGAAAGTATGAGTGACATTATGCTGTCATGCACACTAGGAATGATGCTAAAGTAAAAACACCAACCTTGATTTAATGCAAGAAAAATGCACATTTATTTAGGCCTGCTCTTTCTGAGTTATTCGAAGGAATCATGAACCAGGGACGCCTAGGTGGCTCAGTCGGTTAAGCAGCCAACTCTTGATTTCGGCTCAGCTCATGATGTCAAGATCCTGGAATCAAGCGGGGAATCTGCTTTAGGATTCTCTCTCTCCCTCTGCCCTTCCCCCAGACTTATTCACACACTCTCTCTCTCAAATAAGTAAATAAATATTTAAAAAAAAAAAAAGAATCGTGAACCAGTATTTGTTTTAAAATTCTAAGCTCTTGCCATCCTGGTGCACACATGAACTCTACAGTTACCCTGTGCAGGATGCAGTTGAAGTCTGCAGCTGTTCTGGAAGGTAACAACCTATTTCTCTAAGTGCTGCCTGAGGCCCTCCCAAAGTGTATATAGCACGTGTGTTATATTTTAAGTCATACCATCCCAAATGTACTGTCCAAATTTGGCTAAAACCTATGTAGCGGGCGCCTGGGTGGCTCAGTTGGTTGGGCGACTGCCTTCGGCTCAGGTCATGATCCTGGAGTCCCGGGATCGAGTCCCGCGTCGGGCTCCCTGCTCAGCGGGGAGTCTGCTTCTCCCTCTGACCCTCTCCCCTCTCATGCTCTCTCTCTCTCATTCTCTCAAATAAATAAAATCTTTAAAAAAAAAAAAAACTGTGTAGCCATTTCATATAACATAGAAACTGGATTTTATTTGCATAGGTTCTTTTCCTCTTTCTGCATTGTTACCAGTTGTCTTCCTGGTCCGTGATTGTAGTTTTTCTGTAATTCTACTTTTACATGGGTAAATACTCCAAGTGTCTAATCTCACTAGATATCCCATCCTTGAAATGGAAACATATCTTGGACTCATTTAGTTCTTTGGTTCCCCACTACACTTCCCGTTATGTCAGTCCCTAATGCAGTATACTGAGTATAGTATGATGCAGACCCACATTGCATTGGCTACTCAGACACAGGCATATATCTTGTGTTCAAAGTGCGATAGCATTTTTTGGGTATTAAAAACCTACGGATCCAGGGGTCTTTTCATTGTAGGATGAGCAAAAAATCAGATTGTACTTTTGAAGAATATATGTGTGTATGAGGTATTATGAGTAGCTGTTCTACTTTATCAAATTCAGAATTAAAATAGGATTTAAGTGATTAAAAATAGAGGCATTTTCAGTTGGACTTTCTTATTATCTTAAAAAAAAGTGATAGTGGGGTTTCCAGCTGAGAGGAATGGTTGTGAAAAACATTTTGTTCCAGTTAGTTAATTTTTCCCTACATGTGCTATATTCATCGTATCCATTTTAAAAGCAAATGAGCCGTCTCTATCTCCTCTCACATTTGTGGCAAACTCTTGCTGTGCCAATTTCAAATTACATGTATCTTAGGGAGAATAAAATGTTCTAATCTTGATTATAATTTTAAATTAAAAGAATGAAAGTAGTTCAATATGAGGATATTGATAGGTTGTGCTAGTCAGACTGCCTTTGTTCCTTTCAAAAAAAAAACTGGAAAAAAGCCTATAAACAGGATAAAATGTACAATAGAATGCATTATACTATGAATGCTCCTAGATTTCAATTCAGTCAAGTAATCAGTTCATCAAAGCTAAAATTTGTTGATAAATATGCTGTATACTTGAGAGTTCAGCCATTTTGCAGATAATTGCCTCAAAGTTTAAATGAAATTATTTTCATTATAAAAACAGATATTTCCCAAATGAAGATACAAGAATGGATAATAAGCACATGAAAAGATACTCAGCATCATTAGTCATCAGGGAAATGTAAATGAAAACCACAACGAAAAAAAACCACAATGAGATACCCATACACACCCATTAGAATGGCTAAAATCTAAGACTGATCATACCAAGTGTTGTAAGGATGTGGAGCAAAAGGAATGCTTAAACAGTGCTGTTGGAAGTAAAAAATACAGAAATCTTAGAAAATTTTGATAGTTTCCTATAAAGCTAAACATACGTCTATGTGCCCATGACCGCACATTCTTCTCCTAAGTATTTACCCAAGAGAAATGAAAATGTGTATCAACACAAAAGACATATTCACAAGTTTTAATTCATAATGTCCCCAAACTGGAAACAAACCTGATGCCCATCAACAGGTGACTGAACAAACACACAGTGATACAACCGTGCAGTGGAAAACAGCTCAGCAATAAAGAGGAACAAAGTACTGATACACATGAGAATGTGGATGAATCTCAAACCATTATGCTGAGCAAAGAAGCCAGACACAAAAGAGTGCATGGGCCTTTATATGAAAACTAAGCTGTGGTGATAGAAATTAGCTCAGTGATTGCCTGATCATGGGGGAATCTGCTGAGGTAATGGGGATATTCTATACTTTGTGTCCTAGAACAAATGTCATCAACTCCAACAGCTGAGCATGGAGAAGTATGATCTAAGTATTCAGGCCACAGAGCTAGAGAAAAAAGGCACAGTGGGAACGTTGTGCACTTAGGACTAGAAGTCCCTTGTGGAAATGGAAGCAGGATTGAATGATGAGGCATTCATTCATTTAGTCAAGAACCAAATAGCTATTGATGTGTGAATGATGAGCCAGAGCATTCTAGGGACTGGGGATAGAGATGAAGTCTCTGGCATCATCTCATTTACACTTCAGAGGGCTGAGAAATACCGTAAATATGCAACAAATAAACAGAATGATCACAGATTAGCACTGTAAGGGAAATAAGAGCACCCCAGACAGGAAGCTGGCACAGATCCATTTCTGGAGAATCCCTGGGGAAGAGTGTATCAGATAGGAGCAAAGTCCCCAAGGTGAGAAACAGCTCACTCAATTTATTTGAGGAGCGAGAAGGAGGGCAGTTAAAAGGTGGGAAGACTTGGGTGATGTGTGTGGAAAGCCAGGCAGAGGGCTGTTTCTTTTGGGCCTTGCAGGCCACAGAAAGGCATTTGTATTTTAACCAAAGTGAAATGGGAAGCCATTGTGGAGTTTTGAGTTAGAGCTACATTACCTATGTGTGTTTCTAAAAGATGTTTTTATTTAATATTAATATGTGGGTTTAAGTAGGAGGAAAGCAAAAAGTACTTGGGAATCAGCTCGTAAAGGGCTATCGCCATAAAAAGAAAGCGGGGAGACCAGTTGGGAGCTTATTGCAATACCCCAGAGAGGAAATGAGAGTAGCCCAAATTAGGGAGGTGACGACAGAGATAACGAGGAGAGGGCAATTTCATAATATATTTTAGAGGTAGACCTAACAGGACTCACTAAGGAATAGGAGGTGGAAGAATGAGTGATTGGAGAAAGCAAGGTGATTCCTCAGTCTTTGCTTGAGCTCCATGCCATTTACAGAGATGTAGAAGTCTAGGTGTATAAGGCAGGTGTCAGTGGCCCAAAGTGTGAGAGATAGATGTATATCTAATCAGAGTTTCAAAAGGAAAGAGATGTACTCCCAAACCAAGTAAGACAAAGAGAGAGACTAGTTACAAAGCTGTGGAAAGTGTGTTAAGAACTAAGAGTGGTGTCGGACCCTAGGCCCAGTACCATTAGGGAGTCATGACTATCCCTAGAGTACAAGGGACAAGGGGAACAAGCAGTTAGGATGGCTTTATGGAGAGACCTCCCGACAGGAGATAGGGTCCTCAGTAGAGGAATCTAGCAAACCCACAGAAACCTGGCAAGAGGGCCCTTTGTTCTTCTGCTGTCTGGAGAATATTCTCATCCGCCAAACCCAATCTGGACCTGAAGGAGTGGGAGGGGATAGGCAGTGTGAGGGGGGGTGGGGGGTGGCAATCACCTAGTACTCAGAGCATGGAGAGTGAATATGGAAGGGCACAGTAAGATACCTAGCATAATGCCCATATACTGAATTCCATATAATTTAAAAGTACACTAAACTTTCCCACAGTTAATTAGATTTCCCAAATCTAAATTACAGCCAACAGATTTTGCAGCAACATAGAAATTTTTGTCAGTAAGAATGTTAACTGGGAAGGCTTTTTTAGTTCTGTATTAGCTATGTATTATTGTTTTAATACCAATTAGAGGAAGCTATTCCCTTACTCATTTTAGAAGTAGTCATTACTTAGTTAAGAAGGAACAAAGTGTATTAGGAATTATGGATGCTCAAAACCTGAAGACAGCATTGGATCTTGAGTGTACTAGACAGATGGAAATGAAGAATGCATCCGTTTCTTTACCATTAAGACCTTGCATAGGTGTTTGTGACATTTGGAGCTAGGATAAGAAAATCAGGTTTTATTCCATATGCTCAAAGTCTGTATTATGTTTGTCAGTATAAGTTAATCTTTTTAGTTATCATTTGTAATTCTGTTTCTGCATCTTGCTGGAATTGTCTACAAAGATGCATCTTTATGTTTTATAATACAAGTTATCCAAGGGTCACATTGACTACTGTAAACATTTTTGAAAGTTTATTTAGTCAGAAGACATGATTGTCAAAGCATTGATAACAATTTTTAATTGTTAAAATTAAATTAAATTTTTAATTGTTCAACCTTCATTTAAAACAGATAAGTAAAAAAAAAAAAACCAGATAAGTAATGCTTTCCCAATATTTGTTGCTCTGTGATATTTTATTAAGTGTATCATCATGTACTGATTGATCACCAAGAGGCAATACAGGCTTTGGAAATAAAGAGGATTTAAATTTTATATGTGTGTATGCATATGCATATACAAATTATTCAGTGAGGAGATGGTTTTGGACTTATTCAGAACTTAAGAACATTTATTGATTCCACAAATATTGAGTGCCTACTATATGCCAGGCACTCTTCTAGGCACTTGGGCTACATCAGTTAACAAAATAGACGTAGATTCCTATTTCTGTAGATGTGATATACTAGTGAGGGAACACAGAAAACAAACAATACATATAATAAAAAAAAATAAACTACATAGTGTGTTAAAAGGGGATACATTCTATGGGGAAAAAATAGAGCATGTATAAAATAAAGCAACATTTAGCCAAACCAAATGAGAGTTCATCCGCCTAATGAGCAGCAAGCCAATAAAAACTAACACTTAGCTTTTGCTGTGAAGAAAGAAAAGCTATTTCCTGGTCTGGCGCCACCTAGGAGAAAGGGGAGCTAGTGCTCAAAAGTCCCAAACTCACCAATGGCTTACAAGTAAGTATTTTAAAGGCAAAATTTGGGGCAGGCATCTTGTGAGAAAGTGGACACCACTGATTGGACGCCCATGAGGTCATGTTAGCAGGTGCTCTGGTGCTGCTTTGTCTGGTCCTCTGGAGGTCTTTTCCATCTCAAGAGACTTAGAATCTGAAAAAAACATATTTATTTGTAAGCTAGTGGGGTTGCATTTCTACTGGTTGCTTGGCCTGTCCAGCCGTGCCTGGGGTTGATAAAACCTCTAGTGTTCATTCTTTCATCTGGACTGACAAGATGGATGCCTGGATGCTGGCTTCAGTATTCATCAGGGTCATAAAACAACCTTAGCCCTACTCTAATCAATCTCCTGATCTCCTTAAATTCAGAATTGAAGCTTTTGTAGACATCAGTTCTTAAATGGTCAAGCCAAAATCTTTATCAGAAATCCCCAATACATTCATGCTTAGTATGTTAACATTTTGGATCCCTAAATTAACTTAAAATAATGGACCAGTCTTTAAAGACCAGTCTTTAAATATTCATTCGTCAGCTTGCTATAACTGACTATGTTTATGGTGTTGGGGAGGACGAATTTTCTCTGCCCTTCAAGATCCTTCTAGCTGGACTAAGAATCAAATTGACATGAGTCAGAATAACAGGAGAAAACCAAATTTAGTTTTATGCTAATGGGGGATCCACGCAGACAGGAAATTCCAAAAACAGGCAGGCAACATGAGGCTTATTGACCTCCTGAGCTAAGGGTAGGTGGAGTGGTCTGAGGATACAAAGGGGTGGAAGACCGTTAGCAGGAAGGTGAGAGATGTTTAGAAAACCAAGGTTGTCCTGTTAAGGAAATAAATTTCTTAGGTAAAGGGGAATCTCTTTAAATAGCTCTCTTTGGGTACAGGCAGGCAGTTAAGGGGGAGGTAAAGACCTTTTCCTGAATCTGCTGGGTCTGGATTGCTTTTAACTCAAAATAATATTCTTGCCAAAGTGGCCTATCTTGGGGCGGCTTGCCTTTGGTTCCTACAACGACAAAGAAAACAAAACAGAAAATAATTTAGATAATTTCATTTTGTAATCAGTCAACTCAGGATGTGTTTATTGTAGCTTTTTATTGGTATATCATTTGCCTTTTTATGCATGTGCTTAGAGCAGTGAATCTGGAATATAAAGGTGTTATGCTTTGTTTTTAAAGGGACTCTATTCACAAGAGTTTTGATCCAATTGATGTCTCTTTCTAGTATTGAATGCAAAGGAGAAATTATCTTGTATGTGTCTGTGTATGTTGGTTTGGAAGAAATTATATTCCCATGAGGTTTAATCCACCTTAAAGTTTCCTTTTTATTAAAGCTTATGGGAAATTGCTGAAGTAAAGTTTCATAAAGCTAAGTCACTAAGCAAAATTCGCCAAAACGACAAGAGTTAGAAAGTGAGCTGAGGGCAATCATCCCTTTAGGCAATGGGCAAACTGCCCAGTTAGGAACCCTGAACTCCTTCAACTAAGAAATCTATGTATGTTACTAGTGTCTATTGACTTGACTACCTTTTAACCAGCTTTATCCTATGTTTAGACTCCCTCTTTTTACTTCAAGCTACACTGGAAAATAGAAGAAACGGATAATCTCATTTTGGGTGGTTGGTAACTTTGGAATAATTGAATTTCTTTGGTATCTTTCTGGCAATAGTTTGAGGTGAAACACACTTCTTTTTCAACAACTTGAAACAACTTATTTCCTCCAGAGTAATAGAGTTTGCATTTGACATCAGATAAGTGATTCTTCTAATTTGTGTAGGCTTTCAGCAAACTATTGAAAAAAATTCCCTTTATTTTCCATCTTCCTTCATGAGATTTTTTTTTTAATATCTCAAGGTGTTCTTGGAGATTGGGGGTTGGCTGTCTAGCTCCTAATAAGAATCTAAAAGAAAACATACCATTAAGCATTTGAGCTTCTCAGCTCAAAGTCAGACCAAAATAATATTATGCAAGGTTTTCTGATCATAAAAAGACAGATAGTTAGTGACTTGGGGAGAGTGATTGTATCTGTCAGCCATGGAATTAACATTTGTAAGTCTAATACTCCTGATGAATTTCCCTCTGTCTGGTATTTTTCTATCTGTTATATAGCTCATGAGGCTAAAGCAGTATCCAATCAGCATAAACATTTTATTACTGCCATATATTTGGTGCCTTTCTGTTTCTTTAAAGGAAATAAAGTTGTTCTTTAATGTTTTGGTGAATTTATATGACTTCTTTGGAAAAGTTACCACTATGATTCACCATGAATTACAGCAGTATACTTAGTGCTATTCAGAAAACATTTCATCCCTTTCCCTGTTGTTTTTTTTTTTTCTGAAGGTTTATTTCCTTTTAATGTCTCTTCAATTCTCCTTATTTAAAGCCTAGGCCTCAAACATCCATGGTTCTTATTACAAACTATAAAATATGTGCTTAATGCCATTATCCTTTCCAAAAATTGTCTTGAATCCTTATAGTGTAATCACTTATCTTGCCTGTAACTAAATTTAACAATATATGTAAATTGTCAGAACTCTGGTAAAACAAAATGACTAAAAATAAAATGTAATGATACAGCTTTTTAGCAATGGCTACATGGCTTGTTTTGTAAAATCATTTTATGTAGCTTTTTAAGTTCTATTTGTCCATTATGTGTATCTAATAACATCAAACCAGAATTTAGAGAGTGAATATGTTTAAGGCCAACAACCCTGGTGCCATCCTTCACTTTTCCTTTTCTCTCACCTCTGACATCTAATCCATCAAGTCCTATTGGTTACATCTCAGAATTGGTGCTGTACCTGTCCATAGTCTTTTGTCATCCTCCAATTTCAACCTTCTTCCCTGGCCTTTCTATAATCAATTCTCCACACAGCAGTGAAAGCCACTTCTTAAAGGTAAATCAGATTAAACTGCTCTCATACTTAGAAGTGCTCACTGACTTCCTGGAATCAAATGCCAGCTCCTTATCATGGCCAGCTAGTCCCTACATCAACTGGCTCCTGACTCCTTCTCTCATCTTGTCTCCTGTCATGTCCCTTTCTAGTCACATACCGAGCTTATTTCCACGTTAGAGATTTGGCTCTTGCTGTTTCTTCAGTTGCCCCAAAATACCTTCTTTGCCTCATGGTTTCTCCCTTCTCATCCCTCAGGTCTAAGTTCAGATATTGCCTCTCCAAAGAAGCCTCTAGCCATCCTGCCCAAAGTTGCTCCAAGGCATTCTCTATCATATCTCCCTGTGTGGTTATTTCATTGCGGTTAGCAGCATCCGAAATTACTTGTTAATTTATTTGGTCGCTTCTTTGTTGTCTAAATCTCCATCTTCCCCAACCTCCTTGTAAGTTTAAAGAGAGGAAGACCCTTATCTTACTCAGTGCAGTAGCCAAGATCCTAGGTCAGAATCTGGCGTTATAGTTCATACTCCCTAGAGATGTGCTGAATGTACTGGGTATCAATCCAAATTCAAGGGCATGTATTGAACAATGATCTTTTGGAAGCATTGATTCTCATACACTGTCATCTGGTAAAACTGCTAAGTTACCTCACTCTACATGAATTGCCTCCCCTAAAACTGACTCCATATTCTCAGGCTTCTCTGCTTGTTAGAAACACCTTTCCTACCAGTAGAATTTAATTTTGGTAAAATGTTCAACAGGTCTTGAGTTACATAAATCATCCTGGGACTACCTTTCAAATAGGGAGATCAGCCAACTGAGTGATCATGTACTATGATATCAAGGGTTTTGGAAAGCACTGAATCACTTCCTTCTACCTCCACCTCCCTTATGCCTGAAATCTTATGTGTAGAGTTTTATTTCTTTAGTTTAGATTTGACCCATGTTAAGATAGAAATGCTCCTGGAGAGATTAATACTAAACTCATCCAGCTGCTTAAGTTCTGAGGATCTAAAAGGATGTTTTGAGAAGGAAAAAGGGCAAACATTAAAATACCAGGAAGCTGAGATAGAGTCGGAAAGAAGCACGTAGAGGGTGAGAACCATTCAGAAATCTTGATCTGCTTTTAAGGCAGGTAGGAGTGTAATGGAATGTTATGGTCCTTTTCCTGGCTCTGCCACTAACTGTAAATTTGAACACATTATTCGATCTTTATGTGAATAATTAAGAGATGGAGCTGGATGATCTCTAAACATTTCCAGGTTTAGTGACTCTGTACTCAATAATTTTACCCATAATTAACCCTCTCCCCTTCTCATGGGTAATGGAAAATGTGAGAGAGCTAATTTAATTAAAAGGTAATATGGTTTCTATAAATACAATAACACGGGACAAAACAGTACCTTCAATTCAATTTTTATTATATGTATTTCATTCCACTTATATTTACAGTGTTTCGTTACACATATATATTATATGTGAATTATATATATGTGAATATACACATATATTCACAGAGATGAATGTGTGTGCATGTGCACACTCACATGCACATTGCCTCCTTCACTGAGAGATTACACCACCATTATCCATTCAGAGGCACTGACTCAAAGAAGAGTGAAACAGAAGGTACTTCTCTCTTACAGTGTCCAATAAGCCATTCCATGTTCTGATTTTCATTATATTGCATTTTATTTATCAATATTAGGTTGAGCCAGAATGCACAAAGCCATAGCAGGTTGAGAAGGTTAGCAGGAGATCATCTATTTCTTTCTTCAACTCAGCTTCTTTTCAGAGAATTCATTCTTGGTAGTTCTCTTTTTAATTTAATTTCTTTCCTTTCACCTACTCCCCTGATTAATTTGTTAACATGGGATCAATTGTAGGGATCCTGGCAACACAATAATAATTAACAATTGCTGTGGCACTAACAAAAGACTTAGTATTTTGTTAACATTTTTAAATTCGCAATCAGGGTCACAGTTATACTTATTACATTATTACACTTAATATACTTATCACTTATTATATTTATTACAATAGTCATGACCAAAAGAATGATCCACAGATTCTGACTCTCAGGAGGCACTCAATAAATATTTGGTGAGTGAATGAATAAATGCAATGTTGGAATTAAAATACACCCTCAACATTTCAACAAAACACTTCATTAAAAAGCATGGCGGGGGCAGAGCATGGGGTCAGAGGCTGTGCCCTGGACAGGTTATATATTTTCCCATAGCATGAGATCCTGTCCTCATTAAAATGCATATAATGTGAAGCTACTGCTCCAGGAGGACCTGCTGAGTCCTACTGAAATTCTCCTCACCAATCTGTGGATTAGCTGGCAGTAGGGGAGGATAGGGCTGATGTTTGTCCATGCCTGTGTATTTAAATGACTGAAGAAAAGAAGTAATAGGGATTAACATTCTGCTTTTACAAATGTAATTATAAGTTTAGCACCAGGACTTTATTTTTAGTGCATTCATCTGTGCATTATGAATCTTCAGGTCATATCATTTTTTAACAGCATTTTTGAATGCTTTTTCATATTTGTTTTCCTTTTTTGTGGAATTGCAGTAACTTCATCCAATTTATACATGAAATTCAAAAACATCACATGAAAATGAAAGAAGGTATTATTTTTTGCAAGGTGAGTATGAACAAATTATCAAAACTTTAATATGAAGTGTTCAAAAAATAGTTTAAAAGCATACTTCACGCAGTCCGTTATTTCTCCCAGTAAATGCTTTAAATGTTTTAAACTTCTGGTGTAAAAACTAACCTAGGCCACTTTGGCCATTTAGCAGTTTTCAGGTTCTTAGAGCAAACTTAGAATCCTATAGTTAGAGACAGGTGGAATGATCCATGGCAACCTACCAGGTGGTATGCTAAAATTAAAAGAAGTCTTAGACCAAATAGACCAAATTCTGTCAAATGTACCAAATTTAGTAGCATACAGGCACAAAAAACAGTTCCCAAGCTTAGGCATTTAAATTCTCACTCTCAATCCATAGGAACTTCCACTAAGTCTCCTTGCAAGATGGGTTTATTTTGAGAAATATCAGCCAGACTTTCCATGGAATAGAATAGAGGACAGACCAAAGGGAGTTTAGACCTAGATCTAACGCACTTATCTCCTGGCTTCGCTGAGCGCATATGCTTCATTCATGGTAAGGCCCGTAAAATCTATCTGGTCAGCTGAACATCTTGAGCCCCACGCATCTCATCAGTGAATGATTATTTTGAGCATTCCATTTTTGAATTCATAAAGCCTCTAGAGTAGATTTTGGTGATGATACGTGAAATTCTTACATCACCATTTTTGAATTGTGGATTTTTAATTTGGGAACTTAAAATTCTAACCACCTTAGGTATGAATCAAAGTGAATTTACAGATACATAATTCCCAGTGAAGTACTTTAAGGTATTTCACCACACCTATAACATAATAGCTTTTTAAATAGATTTTTAAAATATTATAACATAATAGCTTTTTAATTAGATTTACACTATAATGTTACATCTACCCTAAGAAGATGCTGATTGAATAATGGAACATTTTATTGACTTCCTACACATATTATTTCATATCTATTTCTACTCTTATCTATCATTGTAAGAGTAGTAATCACAGAAAATGAGGTCATTTGAGCCAGTGCCCCTTGTTTGTGTCATTTAAATGATATTAAAATTCAACCATGTAAATTCTTAGATACTCAGGCAATGTACATTCTATAGGTATCTGGAGTGATCTCTTCCAAATTTTAACTCTTATTGACTGAATATAACTTTCTCATATTTAAGAAAAGTCTTGGCTGGTGAAGGAGACCAAGTCTGAACTCAACTGAGTTTTGGTTTGTTTTTTTTTTTAAGTAAATGGGTTTTTTTTTTTTTAAGATTATTTATTTATTTATTTGACAGAGTGACAGCAAGAGAGGGAACACAAGTGGGGGGAGTGGAAGAGGGAGAAGCAGGCTTCCCACTGAGCAGAGAGCCCAATGCGGGGCTCGATCCAAGGACCCTGGGATCATGACCTGAGTTGAAGGCAGACGCTTAACAAGTGAGCCACCCGGCGCCCCTCAACTGAGTTCTTAAAAAGCTTTGGAAGTCTGCCTTTTCCCACAGAGGAAGTCCCTGGATGAGACAGAGAGCTCTCATATTTCCTTCCCAAATAGAAGTTGAAAGAGAACAGTGCCCTAGGGAAAATTCTGGCACTTGCCTAGGTCTAGAAGGAGGTCTAGAAGGAGACTAAGAAGTAAAGTTTTAGGGAACCTTCTCTATCTGCTGAAGAGATACTTTAATGATAATAGCGTGCTGTCCATCTTTCAGTTAACCCTTTGTTGAAGGAGTCAAGTGGTTTGCTTTTCATTGGTATATCAGCTCCTTTACAACCTTGGGAAGAGGATTTCCATTCATATTCCTGTATCTCCTGTTTTCCTGTAGTCAGTTTTATACAAGAGCTTTTCAAATCAACAGAACTTTCCATTATACCTCTTTATAGGTAGAAAGTTCAGAATAAATGTGAGATGGAGTGCTTCCCAGGTGGAATCACTGAGTCTCCTACTACCTACATACCTATGACTACCAAATTTTTATTTCTTACTCGGACTCTGCTGAACAAAGACTCATGAAAGTGAGACTCATATGAGCAAAGACTCATGTGAAACAAAGACTACTAGAAAACTCCTCCTGCAAATCTGGCAGGCAACTCAACCATAATATCCAAAGCAAAAATAATGGTTTCTTGCTCAGCACCCCAAATGGCTTCCCATTCATTCCTCCCTATCACAATTAATGTTTACAACACACCCGCTGTTATTCAAGCTACACACCTGAGAGGCATTCTCCATTCTCTTTATCCCTTACACCCCACAGCTGATGCATCAATCAACATTTTCTGTGAGCTGCAACTCACCATCTCTGCTGCTATTCTTCCAGCCTAAGCCTCCGTCAACTCTAATCCCAAATGCAGTATCTTCCAGCTACTAGCTCGCCTTTCTTCTACTCTAACACTGCTTCTCTACTCTAACGCTGTTTCTCTGGTCAACATAGCAACTGCACGATAATGAAAAAAGGGGGGCGGAGGGAAGATCATAACACTCCCTTTATTAAAACCCTCTTACGGCTTCTCTGTACTTCTGGAATGAATCCAGACCCCTAACAGACCCCCACACACAGTCTCTGGCCTCTCAGATCTTCCCAGTTTCCTCCTCGCTCTGGCCACGTAGATGTTTCTTCTGTTCCAAACAGAAAGCCAGCATAGCCTTTGCACTCACTGCCCCCTCTGCCTAGAAAGCTCTGGCCCCTGATATTCACATATCTGATTTTTTGATATCCAAGTCTCAAGTCAGATGTCACACCATTGCAAGGACATCCCTACCACCTTATCTCAGGGAGCTCAGCAACACCCCTGATCAGACAGTCTCTACATCCTGACCTGCCTTCTATTCTCTAGAGCATTTTTCATGAGTTAAAAGTTTATTATTTGGTTAGTTGCTTATTGTCCCTCTCCTACTGAATATAATGTAAATTCTGTAAAATCGAGTATCTCACCTCTATGCCTTGGCGTAGAGGAGAAGTGCAATTTGTTGAATAAAGGAATAAGGACTCCCACCTGGCAAAGTCCTTTTAAAAGAGGGAGAATTAAAGTGACCTTTTCCAATGTGGTTTAGACCCTTGGTATTATGCTGAGTTGGCAGAGCTCTCTGAGAGCCCTAGAAAACAGACCACCCTAGTTAAATCCAACTCTGAATATTATTAATTGCCCGAGGAGCCACCAGGGGCCCAAGAGGATCAGTCTGACCACCAAGGGACCAAGAGGGTCAATTCCTCTAGGAATGAGAAACATCGTTCTGTTTGATAAATCAATGCAGGAGGAAGAGGAACCAGAACAAGGATGACCTATGACAATTTGCATCATCCCCAAAGAGAATTCAAAGGGACTGACTCAATCTCAGAGCCCTAGGGCAGTGGTTCTCAAAGTGTGGCTCCTGAACCAGAAGCATCAGCACCACCTGGGAACCTGTTAGAGATGCAAATTCTCAGGGCCCACTGCTGACTTGTAGAATCAGAAACTGTATCTGATCAAGCTTTGTGCTAAAACATAAGTAGTACTGTGCCAAGGCAACAGTGCCCAACGGCAAATCACCAGCTGAGCATTTAAAATTTCTCATGCCTGAACCCCTCTCTGCTAGAGTTTCTGATTTAGTTGGTGTGTCATGGACCAGGGCTCTTCTAAGTTCTCCTAGGTGATGCTCATGAATCTCCAAAGTTTAGAACCACTGCCCTAGCATGGGAGCAGGGTAATTGCAGGTATATCCCGGTACTTGGCAGAGATTCCTCCTGAAAAGGAAATAAAATGTGGAATTCAAAAATTGTTCACTTCACAGCTTTACAGTAGGAGAGAGGGGAAGTGACTTGGCCTAAAACACAGCATATGGTTATAAATTCTAGTGTTGTATAGCCTCCTCCTAAGCAACAATTCATAGGGAAGCACATTAAAGCAGTATAATGTTCAAAACCAAGTTCCGTGGTAAGCATCTACTATAATAGAATGACTTATTCCAGAAGGGAAGTTTCATTTCAGGGGAGCTTTATCATGATATCAAATATGTTTTGAGTTAATGAAAATGCAGGAAGCATCAAGTTAATAGGGCAATTTTAAACCATAAAACCTAATTTAAGCTCACTAAGAATGACAATGCTCTGCACAAAAGGAAGTCTCACATCCTGATTGATCAAATAGAGAATAACATGGATGCTGCATGCTGTGTGGCATCTCCTTTGAAAAAGCTAAGATGACTGGGAGAGGCAGGCTTCTTTAGAATATGATTATTTACTTCTTAATTAAACTCAGAATGATTAAAAAGAAATGATTTCCCTTTATAAGGCCACAGAAATTGTTTGATAAAACTGTTGTAAGCCTCCAGACTCTCATTTCCATTGCTGTATTGATTCTTTATAGTTGTTTTCAGAAAGATTTACATAGGGGTTCTTCTGGTCACTAATATATTTGCTTTTTTAGATGTTGTTAGAAGGAAGATTAAGTTTCAGTGACAGCAGAAAAGGTGTTTATTTTCACAATAAAAACTTAATTTGGGTAATATTGAAACCATCCCTTTTGATAAAGATAACCCTCCGTTTTAGCTGCTTAATTTGGAATTATTTAGTTGAAAAATGATGAAACAGAGCTACTACTTGTGTTTCTCATTTTATAGATGTTTTCTTTTTCTTTTTTTTTTAATTTTATTATGTTATGTTAGTCACCATGCAATACATCATTAGTTTTTGATGTGGTGATTCATGATCCATTGTTTTCGTATAACACCCAGTGCCCCATGCAGTAAATGCCCTCCTTAATACCCATCACCGGGCTGACCCATCCCCCCACCCCCCTCCCCTCTAGAACCCTCAGTTTGTTTCTCAGAGTCCATAGTCTCTCACGGTTCATCTCTCCTTCCAATTCCCCCCCTTCATTCTTCCCTTCCTTCTCCTAATGTCCTCCATGCTCTTCCTTATGTTCCACAAATAAGTGAAACCATATGATAATTGACTTTCTCTGCTTAACTTAGTTCACTTAGCATAATCTCCTCCAGTCCCATCCATGTGGATGTAAAAGTAGGGTATTCATCCTTTCTGATGGCTGAGTAATATTCCATTGTATATATGGACCACATTTTCTTTATCCTTTCATCTGTTGAAGGGCATCTCGGCTCTTTCCACAGTTTGGCTATGGGGACATTGCTGCTATAAACATTGGGGTGCATATGGCTCTTCTTTTCACTACATCTCTGTCTTTGGGGTAAATACCCAGGAGTGCATTTGCCGGGTCATAGGGTAGCTCTATTTTTAACTGTTTGAGACACCTCCACACTGTTTTCCAAAGTGTCTGTACCAACTTGCATTCCCACCAACAGTGTAAGAGGGTTCCCCTTTCTCCACAACCTCTCCAACATTTGTTGTTTCTTTCCCTGTCCATTTTTGCCATTCTAACTGGTGTAAGGTGGTATCTCAATGTGGTTTTGATTTGAATTTCCCTGATGGCTAAAGATGATGAACATTTTTTCGTGTGTCTGTTAGCCATTTGTATGTCTTCCTCAGAGAAGTGTCTTTTCATATATTCTGCCCACTTTTTAACTTGATTATATGTTTTTTGGGTGTTGAGTTTGAGAAGTTCTTTATAGATCTTGGATACCAGCCCTTTATTTGTAGTGTCATTTGCAAATATCTTCTCCCATTCTGTAGGTTGCCTCTTTGTTTTGTTGACTGTTTCCTTTGCTGTGCAGAAGCTTTTTATCTCAATGAAGTCCCAAAAGTTCATTTTGCTTTTGTTTTACTAGCTTTTGGAGATGTATCTTGAAAGAAGTTGCTGTGGGCAATGTCAAAGAGGTTACTGCCTGTGTTCTCCTCTAGGATTTTGATGGATTCCTGTCTCACATTGAGGTCTTTCATCCACTTTGACTTTATCTTTGTGGATGGTGTTAGAGAATGGTCAAGTTTCATTCTTCTGCATGTGGCTGTCCAATTTTCCCAGCACCATTTATTGAAGAGACTGTCTTTTTTCCATTGCATGTTTTTTCCTGCTTTGTCAAAGATTATTTGACCATAGAGTTGACGGTCCATATCTGGGTTCTGTATTCTGTTCCATTGGTCTATGTGTCTGTTTTTGTGCCAGTACCATGCTGTCTAGGTGATCACAGCTTTGTAATATAGCTTGAAATCAGGCAACGTGATGCCCCCAGCTTTGTTTCTCTTTTGCAACATTTCCTTGACGATTCGGGGTCTTTTCTGATTCCATACAAATTTTAGGATTGTTTGTTCCAGCGCTTTGAAAAATGTCATTGGAATTTTGATCGGGATGGCATTCAAGGTATAGATTACTCTGCATAACATAGACATTTTAACAATGTTTATTCTTCCGATCCATGAGCGTGGAATATTTTTTCCATCTTTTTGTGTCTTCTTCAATTTTTTCATGAGTGTTCTGTAGTTCCTAGAGTATAGATCCTTTACCTCCTTGGTTAGGTTTATTCCGAGGTATCTTATGGTTTTTGGTGCTATTGTAAATGGAATCGTTTCTCTAATTTCTCTTTCAACAGTTGCGTTGTTAGTGTATAAGAAAGCAACTGATTTCTGTGCATCGATTTTGTATCCTGCCACATTCCTGAATTGCTGTATGAGTTCTAGTAATTTGGGAGTGGAGTCTTTTGGGTTTTCCACATAAAGTATCATGTCGTCTGCGAAAAGAGAGAGTTTGACCTCTTCTTTGCCAATTTGAATACCTTTTATTTCTTTTTCTTGTCTGATTGCTGTTGCTAGGATTTCTAATACTATGTTGAACAATAGTGGCGAGAGTGGGCATCCTTGACGTGTTCCTGAACTTAAGGGAAAGGCTCTCAGCTTTTCCCCATTGAGAATGATATTCGCTGTGGGTTTTTCATAGATGGATTTTCTGAACTTGAGGAATGTTCCCTCTGTCCCTATACTCTGAAGAGTTTTAATCAGGAAAGGATATTGTATTTTGTCAAATGCTTTTTCTGCATCAATTGAGAGGACCATATGGTTCTGCTCCTTCCTCTTATTAATGTGTTCTATCACATTGATTGATTTGCGAATGTTGAACCACCCTTACACCCCGGGGATAAATCCCACTTGGTCGTGGTGGATGATCCTTTTAATGTATTGTTGGATCCTATTAGCTAGGATTTTGTTGAGGATTTTGGAATCCATATTCATCAGGGATATCGGTCTGAAATTCTCCTCTTTGATGGGGTCTCTGCCTGGTTTGGGGATTCAGGTAATGCTGGCCTCATAGAATGAGTTTGGAAGTTTTCCTTCTGTTTCTGTTTTTCGAAACAGCTTCAGTAGAACAGGTATTATTTCTTCTTTGAATGTTTGGTAGAATTCCCCAGGGAATCCATTAGGCCCTGCACTCTTGTTTTTTGGGAGGTTTTTGATCACTGCTTCAATCTCGTTAGTGGCTATTGGCCTATTCAGGTTGTCAATTTCTTCCTGATTCAGTCTTGGCAGCTTATAGGTATCCAGGAAGGCCTCCATTTCATCCAGATTGCTCAGTTTATTGGCATATAGTTGTTGATAATAATTTCTAATAATTCTTTCTATTTCCTTGGTGTTAGTCGTGATCTCTCCCCCTTTCGTTCATAATTTTATTAATTTGGGTCCTTTCTCTTTTCTTTTGGATAAGTCTGGCCAGTGGTTTATCGATCTTATTAATTCTTTCAAAGAACCAACTTCTAGTTTCGTTGATCTGATCTACTGTGTTTCTGGTTTCTAATTCATTGATCTCTGCTCTAATATTATTTCTCTTCTAATGCGTGGCTTAGGCATCGTTTGTTGCTTTTTCTCTAGTTCTTTAAGGTGTAGGGTTAGTTGGTGAATTCGGGATTTTTCTGTTTTTTTGAGTGAGGCTTGGATGGCTATGTATTTCCCCCTTAGGACCGCCTTTGCAGTATCCCATAGGTTTTGGACCGATGTGTTTTCATTCTCATTGGTTTCCACGAATTGTTTAAGTTCTTCTTTGATTTCCTGGTTGACCCAAACATTCTTGAGCAGAGTGGTCTTTAGCTTCCAAGTGTTTGAATTTCTGCCAAATTTTTTCTTGTGATTGAGTTCCAGTTTTAAAGCATTGTGGTCTGAGAATATGCAGGGAATAATCTCAGTCTTTTGGTATCAGTTGAGACCCGATTTGTGACCCAGTATGTGGTCTATTCTGGAGAAAGTTCCATGTGCACTCGAGAAGAATGAATATTCTGTTGTTTTAGGGTGGAATGTTCTGTCAATATCTATGAGGTCCATCTGGTCCAGTGTATCGTTCAAAGCTCTTGTTTCCTTGTTAATTTTCTGCTTAGATGATCTGTCCATTGCTGAGAGTGGAGTATTGAAGTCTCCTACAATTAACGTATTGTTATCAATATCACTCTTTATTTTGGTGAACAGTTGGCTTATGTAGATGGCCGCTCCCATGTTGGGGGCATAGATATTTACAATTGTTAGATCTTCTTGTTGGATAGACCCTTTAAGAATGATATAGTGTCCTTCTGTGTCTCTAACTACAGACTTTCGTTTAAAATCTAATTTGTCTGATCCAAGAATTGCTACCCCAGCTTTCTTTTGAGGTCCGCTGGCATGGAAGATGGATCTCCATCCCTTCACTTTCAGTCTGGATGTATCTTTAGGTTCAAAATGAGTCTCTTGTAGGCAGCCTATGGATGGGTCCTGTCTTTTTATCCAGTCTGCAACCCTGTGCCATTTTATGGGAGCATTTAGGCCATTCACTTTGAGAGTGATTATTGAAAGATACGAATTAATTGTCATCATGTTGCCTGTGAAGACGTTGTTTTTATGGCTTGTCCCTGTAAATTTCTGTTGTATATCACTCTTGGGGTCTTTCTCCTTTTATAGAACCCCCCTTAATATTTCTTGCAGGGCCGGCTTAGTGGTCACATATTCTTTCATTTTCTGCCGGTTGTGGAAGCTCTGCATCTCTCCATCCATTCTAAATGACAGCCTTGCCAGATAAAGTATTCTTGGCTGCATGTTCTTCTCATTTAGTACCCTGAATGTGCCTTGCCAGGCCTTTCTGGCTTACCAGGCCTCTGGGGATAGGTCTGACGTTATTCTCATGTTCCTCCCTCTGTACATAAGGAATCTCTTCCCCCTAACTGCCCTTAAGTTGGTTTCCTGGGTTCTAAGATTTGCAAGTTTTACTATTACATGTCAGGGTGTGGGCCTGTTTTCCTTGATCTTGGGAGGGGTCCTCTCTGCCTCTAGGACGCGAATGTTTGTTTCATTCCCCAGATTAGGGAAGGTCTCAGCTACGATTTGCTCAAATATATCTTCTAGTCCTCTCTCTCTCTCTCTCCACTCCCTCCGGGATTCCAATTCTTCTGACATTGGAACGCTTCATGGTGTCACTTATTTCTCTGATTCTATTTTCATGGATGCTGAGCTGTTTTTCCCTGGCCTCCTCTTTTCCCTTTTTATCTATTATATAGTCTTCCAGGTCTCTTATTTGTTCTTCTGCCTCACTTACCCTAGCTGTTAGATTATCTAGGTTGGATTGGATCTCATTGATAGCATTTTTAAGTTCTGCCAATTCAGCTTTCATTTCTGCCTTTAGAGACTCTATGTTGCCTTTAATTGATTTCTCCATTCTAGCCATTGTCTTCACAATTGCTTAGCCTGAATTCCATCACCAACATCTTGGTTATATCTGCGTCCATTTGTAAATCTGCAGCATAAGTCATGATCTCTGAGTCTTTCCTATTTTGGGGGTTCCTCCTCCTAGCCATTCTGTTGATGGGTGTTTGAGGGAATGTATAGAGTCCAAATTATTGACCAGAACCCAAGCAAGATGCACCTGTTTTCTTGGGACCTTAGGGTTGCTGGCCTCTTGTTTTCCCAGCCTGTCTTCTGGGGGAGGGGCCTGCCACGCTGTTACTCAGGCAACCCTGTTTGGGCGGAGTTGCCCTGCCCCCCCCCCCCCCATGGCAGGGGATGGACTCAGCGGGAATCAGTTTTGGGGGCTTTTGTTCTCTGGTGGCTTTCCGTGTCTCTTCCGCGAATCAGAGCAGAAGAGACCATTTCCAACCCTCTGCCTCAGAGCAGAGAGATCGCAGTCTGTTCTTCAGTGAGCTCTCCAGGCCACACTGTCTCCGTTTCTGTCTGTGCTGCTATCAACTGCAGTGGCCTGGGTTGTGCACCCCTCCACAGCACCCCCAATCCTGCCTCCAGTTTAGGGCACGTCTCTGCCCTTTGTGCTTCTAACGGCCAGCTGCTCCCAGTTCACAGGCCTGACCCCACCGCTCTGGGTTTCCGCCCCGGGGGCTGCCCTCAAGTCCTTTCCCCGCTGCTGCCGGTCTGCGAGTCTGTGCCTCGTCCCCAGCGCGCAAGGCTGTCGCTCACCGGTGGTGTAGAATCCCCACGTCCAGGCACCCTTCCGCTACCATTTATCCTCCAATATCGGCCCGCGGAATCAGGGCTCCCTGCTTCGTACCTCGAAACCAACCGTCTGCAATATTCTGTTTGTAGAGATCCAGATCTTCTTACATCTCAGGCTGGTTTCGTGGGTGCTCAGAGTGGTCTGGTAGATATCCAGCTCAATTCCTGGGACCAGTTGAAATAGGCTCTCCTACTCCTCCACCATCTTTCCTTCTCCCCTAGTCTTATAAAATAGAAAACCAGCCATTTCATTATAATTTTCTGAATTGAATCTCCATAAGAGCTTTACTGAAAATTACATTTGATTAATAGCTCTTTTAAAACTTCTCAGAAAATTTAGTTCTTATTAGTATTTTCTTTACATATAAAAATTGTTGCTGCTGTATGCTAAGAACTTTTGTTAGGTCCCTTTAATTTATTAAGATGCCATATTTTGATTAGCTAAACCAATTAAGCCATTTACTAAACAAAGAATATGGGAAACATGCTACATACAGAGCATTGTGTTGCAAGGGGTTCAACTTTCTAATTTTGAAATTAGGTTAGGAGCATAATACATTTAGAAAAGGTGGCTAGTTACATTTACATTTCAGAGAGCCAAAATTAAATAATATTAGTTCCTCAGTCACACGAGCTACATTTCAATGCTCGATAGCCGTATGTGGCTAGTAGCTACAATATTGAACATTGAAGATATAGAACATTTCCATCATCACTGAAGTTTCTCTTGGGCAATGTTGTATAGGCTAGTTCGTGAGGAAACATATTTTTTAAAACACATTGTTTTCTGGGATATTAGAGGATCACTTTAAGAATTCTTAAATAAAATAAAATTAAATATTAAATAAAGAAAAATAATACCCCACATGGGATATTTCTTAAAATAATTTACCTTCTAGAAGAGGAACCTAAGTACCAATACATACCATTTTCTATCAGAGTTGGTTGCCTAGAGCTGTTGTACATCTCAGCTTCATAACCAGGTCATAAAGGTTTTAAAGGTCGTATCCTAAGTTCCATCCAGTGTCCTTGAAGCACCAAGAAGGACTGATATGCAGAAAGAGGGCACTTACTGAATTTTTATCAAAAGCACCAAAGCAATCTGAAGCTAGGAGAAACTCCATAAATATTGGCTTTGAACTTGAATAATAGTTTGTGATTCCTGGCCCAATCAGCCCTTCACTATACCGTCATTCTGAACAGCGGTAGGTCATGACCTCCATCTACGTCAAATACTTCACGGTAGAGTCACAAGACCAAGTGTCCTCTCAACCACTCCCTAAACTAGATGCTACCTGCACTAACAGAACTCCTATTCTTCATCATACCCTCTTTATACCTGGTCAGGACCAGCCAGCATGACCATAGACTGCCTCTCCAGGATTGTCAGGATTTAATTACTCAGCTTGAATAATCATAAGACTTCTTCCATCGAAGTTTACCCATCTTTAATTTTGTTTCTTTCCGTATTATAGGAGTTTGATACTCCAAATACATGTACACAAACACACATATATGCAAAAGCAGCAATGAAATTCCTCCTGCCAAATCAGTGATATAGTTTTGTTTCTAAATATTTGTGATACATAAATGTCATAAGATACTCTGACCTTTAATTTAAAATTTAATTTAAAAAAGATTATTTGAAAAAAAATTTCTCTGAATGTTAGTTTAAAATGTAGAGAAGCACACATAAACAGCTTCATTCCTAGATTCAAGCAAGGCAAATATTTCCAAGTATTTTCTAATCTCTCCTGATTCTTTAACACAAAATGCTGTATCTCTTTTCCTACTAGACTGTATGTATCTAAAAGGTACAGATTATTGAAAAAGAAGGCAGGGTAGGAAATATTGACACAACTTTGGTGTGAAAATCTTCCCTTAAACATCTCATGTATTTTGAGACAGATGTTTGGAGGACATATTTTTTAGGGCAGAACCAGCAGAAGAGTAAAGCTATACCTGGACACCTGTTAAGCCCTTCTATGCCATCTGCTTACAGGAATGTACATATGACCTTAAAATAGTTGCTGCTTTTGGAGGTCATTTCACCAGGGTTGAGACTACAACTCCCACAACCATAAGACTTAAAAAGAGATTTGTCTTAGAAGGCAGTGTTGTCTCCAAGCATGAGCTTCATTTTTATGAGCTAAGCTTGAAGTCCCTGACATTTAGAAATGACAGTGTGTCAGTGTGAGGTTCTTTCAAATAATCCTTCTAAGTTTTATCAGCTTTGCAAAATGTTACTAAGTGCCAGTATTCCATTTATGATATGTTTTAACTGTTGAGAGTGTGATGTTGGCCGGAAACAGTAGAGTCCTTAGCTAAGACTGATCAAAGATAGTTCAGTGACTGACTGTTATTATAAGTAGGATAATGGTGATGTTGTTCACTGGTTTTGGAGAGAAGTCAAAGGATATCCTAGTTATTGTTTTAAGATGTATACTCAGTTTTGTATCTTTTAAATTTTTATGTCATAACCATGTTAAGTGCATCAAAGAGATGTTTAGAAAAGTATCATAGTTCAGGACTATAATTCAACTATTGAAAAGGGAATTTAGTGACTTTTAATACATATTAATATTAAACATTTATATAACTATGAATAGTACTTGGGAATTTTATGGATGAATATCCAAAGAATGTGCATGTTCTTTTGTGTATCGATGTGTATGTCTGTGTGTGATGTAATGGGGACCATTGGCAAAATTTATGCCCCATTCCTTTGAACAGCTTGCTTAATGTATGCTTCATTGAAAGAAAAGAGGCACAGAAATATCTAGTAATGAGCGTCTAATAAACTCATCAGAGAAAAACTGTGATAGAGAAACTGAGACTTAAGAAACCAAGATTGATGATGTCCCAGCTTGATTCTTAGATGAGAATGAAACAATATTTTAATTTAGCTTTTAAAATTATAATAACATTAATAGCAATAAAATACATGAATGCTTCTGAAACTACCTGAGGATAAGTACCAGGTGTTTTATTCTGTTTTGCTTTAATTTCCAGTCCCTCAGGGACTAAAACTTTGGTAAACCATCATAAAAATGAATAACTGCAAATAATAATATTTTTAAAAACAAAAGCATACAAAAATATAAGCCAGTTTTTTTTATTGTTTCCTTCAAATAACATTATCAAATTGCTATAAAAGTTACTAAATATTTACCCTACTTTATGTACTTGTTATATTGAACAACAATAAAAATAATTTGTAGACTGGCACTGCTCTTTGGACCACATTTTTTTCAATATTTAGTATTTATATTAGAAAGAGAGAGTGAGCAGGGGGAGGGGCAGAGGGAGAGGGAGAGACAGAATCTCAAGCAGACTTCCTTCCGAGTGCAGAGCCTGACACAAGGCTTGATCCCAGGACCCTGAGATCATGACCTGAGGCCATAATCGAGTCTGTTGCTAAACCAACTGAGCCACCCAGGTGCCCCAGGGCCACATTTTAAATAGATTTGCTCTACGTCACTGTATTAAACTTGGAACACAGGTGTATTCTCAGGGAATTATGAGACATCTACAGAAAAAAAAATATATGTCTGCATATATACACATACATGTATACAAATTTAGTTTTTATTTTAATGATAAGTTTTGAAATAATTTAAATGATTTCTGTATTATCTGGCTGACCAGAAAGTACAGACAGACACATGATATAAGTTCCCATGTCTGTGTTTATGTTTACAATCAAGTCAGCAATAAGTATTACTCTAAATGTCAAGGTCTGATTATGAATAAAGACAAGAGGAAGCTAAAGAATTGAATACTTTGAACAGTCACCTCTATTAAATGGGAAAGCTTGGCCTTGAATCCAAGTCTTTTAATTCCTACTTTAATGTGCTTTATTTTAGTTTTAAGACAAATGCACACCAGAAATGAATTGGTTTATATGAATCTTTCATTTGAATTATATTTTATTACTTAAAATATATGAGATAATAGTAAAACCTGACTTTGATTTCCACTGTTTTTTCAGTCACAACTTAAATAACATTTTCCCCAAAGTATACTACTTTTATTTGTATAATTATATTTTAATGCAAAATTAGAAACCAATAACAGAAGGTTTGTGAAATCTACCTTGGAATCACTGTTTATTTTGTTTTGTTTCGTTTTTGAACTCCCTGGTTTTTAGAACTCTGAGATGAAGCTTCAGGGGAATGCATTCTTTAATGCATGTAAGTGCATTAAAGGTCCGATTTATATTCTCAAGGTTTTAAATGTTCATTCTGGGTTTTTTTGCGGGGGAGGAGAAGAGTCACAAACATGTAAAATGCAGAATAAGATCATATAAGTCAATGGGCCAACTTGTGGGTCATAATTAAATGTATTAGGGGGTTCACAGAAAAGGAAGCTCAAGCTCAGCATGAACTGCCTTCATCAATGAGCTCACCAAAGAGCTTGACCAAACTTCAGTGTGAATTGTTTTTCTTTTCTCGAAAAAAAAAATTAAATATATAGTATTATTGTTTGAATAACTCTCTTATGCTGACTTTCTAAACATTAATTGTGATGTAAAAGATTAAATAGAAATTTTTTTATGTCTCACTAACTTAGTAAGATTCTGACAATTAATTATTTTCCTTAACCATTGTAGTAAACTGAATATTGGTTAAATAGCAGATCTTTTATTTGTAGATTTGAGTTTTGAATATTCCTACCTTTTATATATTGTCATTCTCCAAATGACAAAATATTACTTAGTGAAGGATTTGGGAACAGATTAAATTATTTAACATTCATTGCATTATTACACAGTGAAACATGCCCTTCCATTTGTGCAATATGTCAATCACCATTCTGCTTTGACAAAGGGAATATGTTAAAACATTTTATCAGTGGAGAATTTCCAAGGTCATATTCTGGCAGGTGAGTTGGGACTGGTATAAATTTTACAGGCTTCCCATTAAAATAGTTACACACAAATATATGCATGGACACACACATACACATACATACATACACACACTAGCTTGGAAATTGTCAAGCCAAGAGTGCAATGCATGGTGCTAAAAACACTCCACTCACTTTGGGCACATGCCAGGCCTGCATAAGTCTCTACCCCTTGGAAAAAGAGTCTATATATAAATTTTCTAAATGGTATCTCTTAATAAGAACCATATGATCCTCTTAATCTATGCAGACAAAGCATTTGACAAAATACAGCATCCTTTCATAATAAAAACCCTCAAGAAAGTAAGGATAGAAGGAACATACCTCAACATCAAAAAGGCCATATATGAAAGACCCACAGCTAATATCATTCTCAATGGGGAAAAACTGAGAGTTTTCTCCCTAAGGTCAGGAACACAACAAGGATGTCCACTTTCACCACTGTTGTTCAACATAGTACTAGAAGTCCTAGCCTCAGCGATCAGAAAACAAAAAGAAACAAAGGCATCCAAATTGGCAAGGGAAAAGTCAAACTTTCACTCTTCACAGATGACATGATACTTTATGCACAAAATCTGAAACACTCCACCAAAAAATTGCTAGAAGTGATCCATGAATTCAGCAAAGTCACAGGATAGAAAATCAATGTACAGAAGTCTGTTACATTTCTATATACCAATAATAAAGCAGCAGAAAGAGAAATCAAGGAATCGATTCCATTTACAATTGCACCAAAACCCATAAGATACCTAGGAATAAACCTAACCAAAGAGATAAAAGATTCATACACTGAAAACTATAAAACACTTATGAAAGAAATTGAAGAAGACACAAAGAAATGGAAAAGCATTCATGCTCATGAATTGGAAGAACAAATATTGTTAAAATGTGTATACTACCTAAAACAATCAATCCATTCCTTATCAAAATGACACCAGCATTTTTTACAGAACTGGAACAAACAATCCTAAAGTTTGTATGGAACCAGAAAAGACTCCAAGTAGCCAAAGTAATGTTGAAAAAGAAAAGCATCACAATCCTAGACTTCAAGCTGTATTACAAATCTGTAATCATCAAGACAGTATGGTACTGGCACAAAAACAGACAGATCAATGGAACAGAATAGAGAACCCAAAAATAGACCCACAACTGTAGAGTCAACCAATCTTTGACAAAGCAAGCAAGAATATCCAATAGACAAAAGACATTCTCTTCAACAATTGGTGTTGGGAAAACTGGACAGCGACACACAGAAGAATGAAACTGGACCACTTTCTTACACCATACACAAAAATAAATTTCAAAATGGATGAAAGACCTAAATGTGAGACAAGAAACTATGAAAATCCCAGAGAACACAGGCAGCAACTTCTGTGACCTCGGCCGCAGCAACCTCTTGCTAGACACATCTCCAGAGGGAAGGGAAACAAAAGCAAAAATGAACTATTGGGACTTCATCAAGATAAAAAGCTTCTGCACAGCAAAGGAAACAACAAAACCAAAAGACAACTGACACAATGGGAGAAGATAATTTGCAAATGACAGATCAGATAAAGGGCTAGTATCCAAAATCTATAAAGAACTTATCAAACTCAACACCCAAACAATAAATAATCCAGTTAAGAAATGGGCAGAAGACATGAACAGACATTTCTGCAAAGAAGACGTAAAATGGCCAAAAGACAAATGAAAAAGTGCTCAACATCACTCAGCATCAGGGAACTACAAATCAAAACCATGATGAGATACCACCTCACACCTGTCAGAACGGCTAAAATTAACAAGTCAGGAAACAACAGATGTTGGCGAGGATGCAGAAAAAGGGGAACACTATTATGTTGTTGGTGGGATTGCAAGCTGGTGCAATCACTCTGGAAAACAGTATGGAGGTTCCTCAAAAAGTTAAAAATAGAACTGCCCTACGATCCTGCAATTGCACTACTAGAGGTATTTATCCAAAGGATACAAACATACTGATTTGAAGGGGCACATGCACCCCAATGTTTATAGCAGTTATTATCAACAATAGCCAAATTATGGAAAGAGCCCAGATGTCCATTGACTGATAAATGGATAAAGATGCAGTGTATATGTATGTATACAATGGAATAGTACTCAGCCATCAAAAAGAATGAAATCTTGCCATTTGCAGCAACATGGATAGAACTAGAGTGTATTATGCTAAGCGAAATAAGTCAGAGAAAGACAAATACCATATGATTTCACTAATGGGGAATTCTTTATAAAGATTTTATTTATTTGACAGCACAAGCAAGGGGAGTGGCAGGTAGAAAGATAGGGAGAAGCAGGCTCCCTGCTGAGCAAGGAGCCCGATGCAGGGCTCCATCCCAGGACCCTGAGATCATGACCTGAGCCGAAGGCAGATGCTTAACCAACTGAGCCACCCAGGTGCCCCACTCATGTGGAATTTAAGAAACAAAACAGATGAACATAGAGGAAGAGAAGGAAAAATAAAATAAGATAAAAACAGAGAGGGAGGCAAACCTAAGAGACTCGTAACTATAGAGAACAAACTGAGGGTTGCTGGAGATGAGGAGGGTGGGGGTGTGTGCTAAAAGGGTGATGAGCATTAAGGAGGGCTCTTGCTGGAATGAGCACCGGGTGTTATATGTAAGTGATGAATCACTAAATTCTACTCCTGAAACCAATACTACACCATATGTTAACTAAGTTTAATTTAAATAAATAAATAAATAAATAAATAAATAAATAAATAAATACGTAATATCTATTAAAACTATTCTGCATTGTAAGAGAGAAGGAAGATTTTTTTTTTGAAGGTTCAAAGTAGCAACATATTTCTGAAAGTATGTTTCCACTAAAAGAGGTGAAAAGTTTAGAAGACATTTTGGTGTTCTCAAAAAGTAGCAAGAATAGATGATCGCTATGAATTAAAAAGCTCAGAACCCTAGAGAGAAACATTAGAGAAGGGCAGAGATACAAAAGAATTTGTCAAAATGAAAAAGGAATGCAAAGAAAACCAAATGCAACCAAGAATCTAAAAGTTGCATTTAAAGGTATTATAATATGAAATAAGTGAAAACTGGCCAAATTGTACAGGAGTGAATGAAAAAAAATGTGTCTCCAGAATGGAAAATAAAAGAAAAATATATAGAAGGAGAGTTATAGGGGGTAGAGTTCTAACCTTGTAAATACATCTAATTCAAATGAAGGAACAAGAAAATGGAAAGGGGGTCAATATATCTGCAATAAACAGTTACAAATTTGGGGTAATAGTAGTAATGTCCTCATTCTCATTCTTGCTCTACACAAACACATGTGCACACACATACACACACACACACACACGACTAGGAAAGTTGAAAGCATATGAAGGAAATTACAACCTTGACACAGGGTGATGGGTAAACACATTAATAAATGGAAATGTGTACGTGTTCTTAAATGGGAGGACAAGTAAAAATATAAGAAAGTCATGAAACTCCTCCCAAGGTTTCCAGTCAAACTCAATTCTCATTAAACACAGTTTTTTCCTTAAACTTGACAAAGTTATTCTAAAGTGCATTTGAAAGAAATAGTTAAGAATATATTTAAGAAGATTTCCTATTTCCTGGGTTCAAGATTCATGATTCAAACATGGTAACTTGTGTGTTTTAGGAATTACCTGAGGTTTTTTCTAAATTATCTGATTTGTTAGTATATAATTGTTTATACTAATCTGTTGTCATACTATGTATTTCTGTGGTTATCTATTGTTTTGTTTTCCATTTCTCATTTTGGTTTTTGAGTTCTCTTTTTTCTCAGTTAAGGTTGTTAAAGCATTGCCAATTTTGTTTTGTTTTGTTTTGTTTTTTGAAACACAGGTCATTACTTTCAATGTTATGTTATTGTTTTTTATGATCTCTATTTTATTTATTTCTTATTTTTCCTTGTTCCTTCCTTCCTCTACTAAATTTCAGCTAAGTTTCTTCTTTTTCTACTTCCTTATGGTGTAATGTTAAGTTGCTTATTTGAACTTTTCTTCTTAATGCAAGCATTTATAGCATAAATTTTACTCTAACATCTGCTTTTGCTGCATCCCATAGGCTTTGGAATATTGTGTTTTCTTTTTCTTTTGTTTTGAGACATATTTTGATTTGTCACTGATTTCCCTGGCCCATTGCTTGTGCAGTAGTGTGTTGTTTAATATTCACATAGTAAATATTTAATATTTTTTAAAAAGAATAGAGATATAGTCAAATATTCATATCAAAAAATGTACTCTCTATATCATCATTTTAAATAGTAGTATGGCTGGCTTCCCATTAAAAAAGGATATGTTTAACAATTCTGGACTTCCAGCTCTATTACAAAGCTGTCATCATCAAGACAGTATGGTACTGGCACAAAAACACACACATAGATCAATGGAACAGAATCGAGAGCCCAGAAATGGACCCTCAACTCTATGGTCAACTAATCTTCGACAAAGCAGGAAAGAATGTCCAATGGAAAAAAGACAGTTTCTTCAACAAATGGTGTTGGGAAAATTGGACAGCCACATGCAGAAGAATGAAACTGGACCATTTCCTTATACCACACAAAAAAATAGACTCAAAATGGATGAAAGACCTAAATGCAAGACAGGAACCCATCAAAATCCTTGAGAAGAAGCAACCTCTTCGACCTCAGCCACAGCAACTTCTTCCTAGAAACATCGCCAAAGGCAAGGGAAGCAAGGGCAAAAATGAACTCTTGGGATTTCATCAAGATAAAAAGCCTTTGCACAGCAAAAGAAACAGTCCACAAAACCAAAAGACAACCGACAGAATGGGAGAAAATATTTGCAAATGACATATCAGATAAAGGGCTAGTATCCAAAATCTATAAAGAACTTATCAAACTCAACACCCAAAGAACAAATAATCCAATCAAGAAATGGGCAGAAGACACGAACAGACATTTTTCCAAAGAAGACATCCAAATGGCCAACAGACACATGAAAAAGTGCTCAACATCGCTCGGCATCAGGGAAATCCAAATCAAAACCTCAATGAGATACCACCTCACACCAGTCAGAATGGCTACAATTAACAAGTCAGGAAACGACAGATGTTGGCGGGGATGCGGAGAAAGGGGAACCCTCCTACACTGTTGGTGGGAATGCAAGCTGGTGCAACCCCTCTGGAAAACAGTATGGAGGTTCCTCAAACAGTTGAAAATAGAGCTACCCTACAACCCAGCAATTGCACTACTGGGTATTTACCCCAAAGATACAAATGTAGGGATCCGAAGGGGTACATGCACCCCAATGTTTACAGCAGCAATGCCCACAATAGGCAAACTGTGGAAAGAGCCAGGATGTCCATCGACAGATGAATGGATAAAGAAGAGGTGGTATATATACACAATGAAATATTATGCAGCCATCAAAAGGAATGAGATCTTGCCATTTGCAAGGACGTGGATGGAACTGGAGGGTGTTATGCTGAGTGAAATAAGTCAATCAGAGAAAGACATGTATCATGTGACCTCACTGATATGAGGAATTCTTAATCTCAGGAAACAAACTGAGGGTTGCTGGAGTGGTCGGGGGTGGGAGGGATGGGGTGGCTGGGTGATAGACATTGGGTAGGGTATGTGCTATGGTGAGCGCTGTGAATTGTGCAAGACTGTTAAATCACAGATCTGTACTTCTGCAACAAATGATGCAACATATGTTAAGAAAAAAGAAAAAGAAGAAGATAGCAGGAGGGGAAGAATGAAGGGGAGTAAGTCGGAGGGGGAGATGAACCATGAGAGACGATGGACTCTGAAAAACAAACTGAGGGTTCTAGAGGGGAGGAGGGTAGGGGGATGGGTTAGCCTGGTGATGGGTATTCAAGAGGGCACATTCTGCGTGGAGCACTGGGTGTTATGCACAAACAATGAATCATGGAACACTACATCAAAAACTAATGATGTAATGTATGGTGATTAACATAACAATAAAAAATTTAAAAATAGGATATGTTTAAAATTTTAAAGTGCTACAGGAGGACTTGCCATACTAAAGGACAGTGTCATAGATTATAATCATTAAACATGGTAGAGTGATAAGAGCAAGATGAAGGTATACAAGATCCGTAGCCCACATCTCCCATAGAAAAACATATTTGTCAGCCATTTATGGACAAATATGCCTTTGTGTAAGTTTTGGTATCCAGGTAGGAGGTTGCAAATCCTCAGTGGAGCACAAGATCAAGAAGGACCACTATAAGAAAACTAAGAAGGCAGGCCTGTGCGCTGTCCTCCTGTAGACTGGCCTCCAGCTTCACTCATCTATGGTCTTTCCACTAGCTCCTTCCACCGAGGGACCTGGGAGGAGTCACAGCTGTCCATGCTACTGGCAAAGGCCTGCTGACCTTGGACCTTACTGTAATCCCTGAAACATTCTCATGACTCAGCTCCAGCCCTGCTCTACTAGTGGTCCAAGACGGTCTTACCCAGCTAGGGATCCATCCCAGGGATGTGGCAAAAGCAATGCCTATAGGTGCCCCTCGTAACAGGCCCACCAACCTCAAACCAGACTGCTATCCTTGAAGCAGTCCTATGACCCAGTTTCAGTCCCACTCTACCATAGTCTAAGGCAATCTTGACCCTCCAGGGACCCATCAAAGGGACTAGGCAGAACCTATGTCCATAGAAACCCCCAATAATAGGCCTAATGACCTCGGACACAACTGTGGTCACTGAAGCAGGCCTGTGACCCAGTTTCACTTGCTCTCTACTGCAGTTCAGAGGCAGTCCTTTGTGCCTCTCTTGCCCAAGAACCCACCAGAAGCCACACCCAAGTATGCCCCTGGTAACGGTCCTACCACCATCCATCCAACTGCAGACCCAGTAATATCCATGAAACCTGGTTCCAGCCCTGCTTGGCTGCAGTCCCAGAAGCAGTCCCATCAGCCCGGGTATTTGGCAGGGAAAGCTTTTTGCTTTCCAAAACCAGTCTATAAAGATGGAAAGAAATGTTTCCTCCTCCAGATGCACAGACACCAGTGCAAGGAAACACAGATCACAAAGTATCATGCGAACATGACACCACCATGGGAAACTAACAAAGCTCCAGTAACCAACACTAAAGAAATTCAGACCCATGAACTGTGTGACAAAAAATTCAAAATGGTTATCTTAAAAGAGCTCAAGAAGCTACAAGAGAACACAGAAAACCAGAAAAAATCAAGAAAACAATACATGAACCAAATGAAAAGTTTAATAAAGAAAAAGAAACATAGTGAAAGGCAAAAATAAAATTCGAAGAGACAGAACAGCATTAGAACCAGACATGGTAGAGATGTTAGAATTAACAGACCAGGAATTTAAAACAACTATGATTAATATGATAAGGACTCTTAATGAATAAAGGAGACAATATGCAAGAACAGATATGCAGCAATGATACGAGGGAAGAGAAAGAGGAATAAGGATTATTTTGCTATTGCTGTTATAAGATACACTACCTGGAAAGTGGTATAGTATTATTAGAAAGTGGACTTGGGTTAGTTGTAAATGTATATTGGACATTCTAAGGCAAGCACTAGAAAAAGTAAAAATTGTAATAAGTCAGACAGAGATGGACAAATATGGTATGATCTCACTCATATGTGGAATTAAAAACAACATATAAGCTCATAGATACAGGGAACAAATTGATGATTACCAGAGGCAGGGGGTAGAAGGTAGGTGAAATGGGTGAAGGTAGTCAAAAGATACAAACTTCCACTTGTAAAATAAATAAGTTATGGGAACATAATGTACAGCATGTTGACTATAATTAATAATACTGTATTGCATATTGGAAATTTACTAAAAGTAAAGCTTAAAAGTTCTCATATAAGAAAAATAAATTTTATAACTATGTATGGTGACAGATGTTAACTAGACTTAGTGTAGTGATCATTTTGCAATATATACAAATATCAAATCATCATGTTCTTTACCTGAAGCTAGTATGTTATATGTCAATTGTATCTCAATAAAAATAAAGTAAAAAAAGAAGTTTAACTGATATGCTAAAAAGGAGAGAAAATGGAATCATATAAAATGTTCATTTGAAACCACTCAAAGTGGAAAGAGTAAAAGATAAAAGTAGCAACAAAAAACAAGGGCAATAAAGAGAGAACAGTAACAAATATGATAATTAGTCCAGCTACATCAATAATCACTTTGAATGTCAACGGCATAAGTGCACTAATTAAAAGGAAGAGATTTTCAGGGGCGCCTGGGTGGCTCAGTAGTTAAGCATCTGCCTTCAGCTCAGGTCATGATCCCCGGGGTCCTGGATCAAGCCCCACGGACTCCCTGCTCGGCAAGGAATCTGCTTCTTCCTCTCCCTCTGTGCCTCTTCCCCGCTCATGCTTGCTGTCTTTCTCTTTCTCGCTCTCTCTCAAATAAATAAATAAAATCTTTAAAAAAAAAAAAAAAGGAAGAGGGGCTCCTGGGTGGCTCAGTCGTTAAGAGTCTGCCTTCGGCTCAGGTCCTGGGGTCCTGGGATCGAGCCCCGCATCGGGCTCCCTGCTCCGCGGGAAGCCTGCTTCTCCACCTCCCACTCCCCCTGCTTGTGTCCCCTCTCTGTGTCTGTCTGTCAAATAAATAAAATCTTTTTTAAAAAATTAAAAAATGGAAGAAACTTTCAGAGTAGATCAAAAAACAAAAATCCCAACTATATGTTCTCTACAAGAAACTCACTTTAACTATAAAGACACATATAGATAAAAAGTAAATGGATGAACCACTACACAACTATTGGTCAAAATCTGGAACACTGATGACACTGAATGCTGATGAGGATGTGGAGCAACAGGAGCTCTCCTACATTGCTGATGGGCATGCAAAATAGTACAGCCATTTTTTTTTAAGATTTTATTTATTTATTTGACAGAGAGAGACACAGCGAGAAAGGGAACACAAGCAGGGGAAGTGGGAGAGGGAGAAGCAGGCTCCCCGCTGAGCAGGGAGCCTGACGTGGGGCTAGATCCCAGGACTCTGGGGTCATGACATGAGCCGAAGGCAGACGCTTAACGACTGAGCCACCCAGGTGCCCCAGTACCGCCCCATTTTTTATGACAGTTTGGCAGTACTCATATGATCCAGCAGTACATTTCTAGGCAGTTTAACCAACCATAAAGATCTTTAGAAATCTTGTCATTTATAAGAAATCAAAAGTGAAATTAGAAAATACTGTGAGGATCTGTACTTCTGAAACAAATAACGCAACATATTTTAAGAAAAAAGAAAAAGAAGAAGATAACAGGAGAGGAAGAATGAAGGGGAGTAAGTCAGAGGGGGAGACGAACCAGGAGAGATGATGGACTCTGAAAAACAAACTGAGGGTTCTAGAGGGGAGGAGGGTAGGGGGATGGGTTAGCCTGGTGATGGGTATTAAAGAGGGCACATTCTGCATGGAGCACTGGGTGTTATGCACAAACAATGAATCATGGAACACTACATCAAAAACTAATGATGTAATATATGGTGATTAACATAACAATAAAAAATTAAAAAAAAATACTGTGAGATTAGCAATTATAGATTGAAGAGATATCTAGACTCCCATGTTCATTGCAGCATTATTCATGATAACCAAGATATGGAAACAACTTGTGTCTATCAATGCATGAATAGATAAAGAAAATTATATATAATGGAATATTATTCAGGTTTAATAGAGAAAGAAATCCTGCCATTTACAACAGTATGGAATAATCTGGAAGATACTATGCTAAGTGAGATAATCCAGACAAAAAAAGACAAAGGCTGCATAATCTCACTATGTAGAATCAATAAAAGTCAAATTCATAGAAGCAGATAGTAGATTGTGGTTGCCATTGGCTTGGGGGGTGGAGGGAATGAGAAGGGAGTTCACAGTACAAAATTTCAGTTAGCGGGATGAATACATTTTGGAGATACAATGTACTGCATGGTAACTATAGTTAATAATACTGTATTGTATACTTGAAATTTGCTAAGACAGTAGACCTTAAATATTCTCACAAGGTAATGCCTATGTTAATTAGGTTGATTGTGGTAATTATTTCACAATGTATATCAAAACATGGTATTATACACCTTAAATTAGAGAGAGAGCACACGCAAACGTGGTGGGGAGGGGAAGAGAGAGGGAGAGAGAAACCCAAGCAGACTCCGTGCTGAGTGCAAAGCCCACACAGGGCTTAATCTCACCACCCTGAGATCAGACTTGAGCCAAAACCAAGAGTGGGACACTTAACCAACTGCACCATCCAGGTGCCCTTATACAAATTTTGTCAGTTATACTGCAGTTAAGATGAACAGACAAGGCACATGGTCTTGAAATTTACATTACTATATAAAAGATTAGTTTTTAATTTTTTAAAATATATCATTGAACAATTGGGAAATGGTTTGATAGATGATAGATAGATAGATATAGATTTACATATATGTATTATATAATGATTTAGAGAATTCATATTAAAAAGTGAAACCAAAAGACACATGGAAAAATTACTATTTAATAAAGCTCTAGATAGAGAACAATTTTCCAAGAATTTTTATTAAAAAAGAGTGGGTCTTAACAAAAGAAAAGATGATTTTGACTACATTAAAAAGGACACTTTTTAACAAAAATTACCAGAAGATAGGAAAGTTAATGACTAACTGGGTTAAATCCCCTCACAGGCACAAAGGGGTTTATTTTCTAATATAAAAATTGTTTTTTGAATCCATTTTTTAATAGCAGCAATGCACATGACTGAATGATTAAAGAAGTAAGTAAAATGGCTAAGATATGGAAACATATTCAACATCACAAATAATTGATAATCAAAGAAATGCCAATTACAATAATAAGATTATAATTTTTCTCCTGATAGTTTTGTCAAAAATGTAACATAGACACCCTCACACCCTGCTGGTCAGAATAAGATTAGTAAAACTTTTTTACAAGACAGGTTAGCAATAGCTATGGGGAATTTTAGGTCAAACAATGCAGAAGATTGATCTAACAATTCAAATTCTGGGAATATATCCTCAAGAAAATAATTAGGCTCTTAACAAAGACTCATGTGATAGCTTTGAGACAGTGATATTTATGGTAGCAAAAAATGTAAATTACCCAAATCACAAACAATAGTTATGCCATGACCATTCAATGAGAAATTCAGACACCTTAACAATATGCAGCATGGCAATTTACTCTTTTCCAATAAGCGAGCTATCCATTTTTTATCTCACATACAGTATTAATATAACACATAAAGGCAACACTATATTAGGCTAAAAAGATAGCATGTTATTAATTTCTGTTAGTGCTCCATGTGTGTTTGAAAAGCTTTTGTATTGTGAAATTATTCAGTGCATTAGATCAAGCATGTTCATTGTATATCTCAAATTTTATATATTGTATACATTTTTCTTTTCTTTTTGATGTTTTGGCCTGCTTCATCAGGTGGTAGGAGGAATTCACTCAGGTGCTCTATTTGTGTATTTCTCTTCACAATCTGTCAAATTTTACTTTATATATTTTGACACTATGTTTTTAGATACATAATTATATAGTCTCAGTATTTATCTTAAGTATATCTTCCTGATAAAGTGAAACTTACCAAAATTGTATGTTGGCCCTCTCTATCTCTAATAATACCTGTTCTTTAAAGTCTATTTCATGTATTATCAGTATAGTTAAGCCAACTAGATTTTGTTTGTATTTGCTGTTTGTAAATATTTTTTTATCCCATTCTATATACTTTTAATTTAAGTGTGCCTTTTATGAACACATTTAGTTGCATTTGATTTTTCCATGTTGGGCAATCTTTATTAAGTAGGATTTTAGTTCATTTTTAATTGTAATAAGTGGTATTTGGAATCATCTCTACCATATTTGGTGCTTTCTGTTTGCCTGACTTTTTTATGCATCATGTTCTCTGATTTTTTCCTTCTTTCACATTGAGTTTAGAAGTTTTATACTTGCTATCCATTCTTTTCATTATACCCTAGAAAATTCACATATGTGCTTAATTTATCAAGGTTCACTTTTAGCAACATTTTTATTTTCCTTCAGAACAAAGAACCTTAGAAGACTTTATTTCTGCTCTTCCTGTCAACTTATATCATTGCTGCCCAGTATTTTAGTCATCTTTTTTTTTTTTTAATTCACAAAAGGTGCATTGTTCAGTGCTGTACATCAAGCACTTAAAGCAGGGCCTTCCACATAGTCATTGTTCATAAATAATTATTGAATCTGTTAGTTGAATATACCCAAGTAGTTAACACTTTTTGTCTCCCATTATACCTTCTGGCATTTGTCTGCCTTCATTTTCTTTCTGCCTGAAGAGTAATTCTTTATAGTTTCCTTCAGTGAGGGTCTATTGGTGACAGACACAATCTGTTTGTTGTCTGAAATATTTGTATTTTGCTTTCACTCATTAATGGTACTTTGATGGTTATTTAGTTCTGAATTCTTTTCAACACAGTGAAATGTGATTCCACAGGCTTTTGACTTCCATTGCTGCCTCTAAGAATTTGGTTGTCTGTCGGGGCACCTAGGTGGCTCAGTCAGTTAAGTGTCCCACTCTTGATTTTGGCTCAGGTCATGATCTCAGGGTAAGATGGAGCCCTGCATTGGGAACTGTGCTCAGCAGGGAGTCTGCTGGGGATTCTCTCTTTCTTTTCCACTGCCTCTGCCTTTTCTTGAGTGTGCTGGCACGCTCTCTTTCTCTCTCTAAGATAAATAAATTTTTAAAAATCAATAAATCTTTTTTAAAGATTTCTTTTTTACTCTAAGATAAATAAATCATTTTTTAAAAAGATTTTTAAAAATCTTTAAAAAATCTTTTTGCTGGTTGTCAGCATAACTGTTATTCTCCTGAAGGTACTCTGTCTTATTTTAAAAGTTTTCTCTTTGTGTTTAATTCCATGTACTTCACTATGTATACCCCACAGTGGATTTCCTTTTATTTCTCCTTTTTGAGAGTCATTAGTGTTCATAAATGTGGGAATTGGTGTCTTTCACCAGTTATGGAAAATTCTCAGATATTACCACTTTCAAGATATTTCAGCCCCATTCATTTTTCTCCTTGTGAAACTCATTCACTTAGAATAAGATACACCTTTTTACTCTATTCTCCCTATCTCAAACCCTATTTTATACTTTCCATCTCTTTGGTTTTCTCCTGCATTGTGGATAAGATCTTCAGATCTAACTTTAAATCAACTAATTATTTCTTTAGGTGTATCTAATTAGCCATCAATCTAAATATTCAATTATTTAATTATAAACATTGTGTTCAGTTATTATATTTTATCTCTAAAAGTTATAGTTTTTAAATTTTTGAATCTGCTTAATCATTTTCTATAGTCTCTTGTTTCTTATTCATATACTCAACTTTTTCTTTTTATAACATATTAAACATACTTTATGTTTAATTTTTAATGATTAAAATATCCCAAGAGTTTTTAGAATCTGCTGTCTGTATTTTCTGCTGATTCTCACTTATGGTATCTACTGCCTGTCTTTCTTCTATGTGAGTGTGCTGTGCTTCTTGGAAATGTAGTCTAACATACAATGAGTGACGAGATCCATCAGTGATTTTTCTCAGTATGTGGGATATGGGAATGCGAGGAAAGGAGAATAGGAAGGAGGGCAACATTATTGAGGGGCACAAGAGAACTTTTGGAAGTGATGTATATGTTCCTTATCTTGACTGTGGTGCTGGCTACAGAGGTGTATACATGTATTAAAACTTGTCAAATTATTTGCTTTATGCAGTTTATTGTGTATTATACCTCACTAAAGTGGTTTTTTAAGAAATTGGATACATAGATACCAGAATCTTAATCGCCAGTCCTCTATATGGTAAATTCACTGATCATTTTAGTTGTACTTTTCTCACTTTTTTATGTTGAAAAAAATGCGCTTTGACATAGGGTTTCTGAATCTGTTCTAAGCAAGTCCCCAGATGAACAAAAGATTACATACAATCTTGTGAATTACAATGTCGCTGATAAGAAGAAAAGTTTAGAAGCAACTTAAATACTGAACAGTAGAAGTTAGGTAAATTGTGAAATAGATGATGGAATATAATAAAGACAAAATCATCTGGGGAGGGCTTCATGATAAAATGTTGAGTAAACAAAGTAGCATGAAATCAAACTGTTTACACTATGATAATTTCATAAAGATTCAAAGAGAGAAGATAAACCAAAAGATTAACAATTGTTATGTTGGGGAATGGAACTGTGGGTAATTTCTCTTTTTCTTTTTATGCTTTTCTTCATATTTTGAATTCTCTACCATGAATATGCATCACTTCTCTCAGAAAAAAATATTTTAGAAAATGAATAAAAGGAACCTTCCCAAATAATTGTTCTTTTATCTTTCAATGAGAAGGCTTTTAAAAGAATCCTCTCATAGAGGATTTCAAGCACGTCAAGAAAATTGTTCAGAACTGCTGAGAGTCTTATGGTGAATGTGACAAGGTTATATTCCAACTTCTGACATGTTAATCATTAATGTTTTGCTGGTCCCTAGTCTGTCTGAACAGAGAGATGAATACATTAGCAATGGGTAAATAAAAAAGTGATTTTCTTTCTCAATTAATATAATGACACACTTTCATGATGAATTTTCTAAATCATTTTACGTTATACCTTCCTCTTTGTGACTTCAATTATCTTTGTCATAAAAAGCTTTTTTTCCATAGGCAACCTTTACCCATTTTTCATTGCCTAATTTAACTATAAAGCTGTTAACATTCAGTTTTAAAGCTGGTGATAAATTGCCTTTTAACCTATTAGAAATTTCTGAAATTAAGTGGTATAATATTCACAGATATAACCTTACTAATTATAAGGAGAAAAAAACCCCGAAAACATAAATATGGCTTTAACCTTGAAACCTGACAGGCGTTTGGATAAGAAAGAGATGAACCATTTCATGTATTTAAATTCCTCTAGACTCCTAGCTCTCTGTGTGTCATTGTTATTAGTCCTTCTTAACACTTACCTTCTGCTGAATGTGTGAAAAACCTGTTCCCTATTGTTAATGACTCAATAATGTTTTACTCAAGAACTGCATAATCGGAGAAAGTTTCAAAAGAAAAAAGAAAATTCACATTAGCATTAACTGGTTATTTATAGGTATATATGTTTCACGCTTTCTCTTTGTAGGTAATTAAAACAGTGTGAAAATTCAGACTGAGGCTTGGAATGACAATATCTTTCATTCTAAATCTCTTAGAAAAGGTCCCTCAAGTTAATTTTAAGTGAACAATATACCTTACATTTTAAACGAATACCTACTAACACCTTTTTTGTTTTACCCTGCCATCTCTAACCAAATGCCAAGATTCTGACATAGGACTGTAAATAATTCCTAAAACCAAAATAAGAAAATCTTTAAAAATCAATTTGTTTGGAACTCTATTTCTGTGAGCTATTATTTTCTAGCATTTTACCAATTCATCTGTATTCCAGTTATTAATGATGCATTTTCTTACACTGACCATTTTTAAATGGCATTTAATTTGCCCCCTTTTCCACTTTCTGACATTTGCTTCTTCTCCATGATTTTTGCTGTATCTGACACTAAGCAGGTGTCTTAGGAAACAATCAAGTATCATTTTGTAAAAGTTCCGCAGTAGCCTGTATGTTAATATCATTTGTTCTTGTTACCATGCTAATGTGAGTGGTTTAATTCTCAAAGTTATATTCTCTCAATATAGATATCTATCGACACCATATATATATATATATATATATATATATAGAGAGAGAGAGAGAGAGAGAGAGAGAGAGAGAGAGAGAAAGAGAGAGGTGTAACATGTAGAGAGAGAGATCTGTTTATCTCTATCTGTATATCTATATGTATCTGTCTGTCTTTCTATCTATCTATATACAGAGATAGAGAATATGTAGAGAGGAGAATCTCAGAACAGGCAAATTTTAGTTTGAGAAAATTAAAGCCCTGATCAAGCATTTCAATCTTACATGCTATCTCAAGTACAGTTTGGGAAGTGCGGGAGTGCAAATGTGTTGTCCATTTCTTCCTCTTTGCCTTTGCACGATAGCTTTTGACTTGGAAAGAGGTTTTTTTTGTTTTGTTTTGTTTTGTTTTGTTTTGTTTGTTTGTTTCTGTTTGCTGCACAATTAGCCTAACATCCAGTTCATTTGCAAGGGTCCCTTTGGCTGCTTTGGTGGCCTGTTAGCCTTGGAGATTCCAATGCATTTCATATTACTTATCTCTCAGTTGTCCCACTATAATGTGACTGGTGAATTTCTACTTGCTCACTAGTTTTGTAGAAATGTTTCCCAATTGATCTGCATTGCACCTGTGGCTTATTTCCACGTGTTGGCAAAACCCAGAACTGGAAGGAGCATAAAGTACAATGCTATTTCTTAGCTTTCTTGGTAGTAAGTTGGTGCTAAATGCACTGATGCCTGTAGTGTTTTTCCGCAATGATGGGAAATCCCATTTAACTTAAATGACAAGCAGCAATGATAACAGCAATAACGTAAGCCCAAACTTCACAGAACATTTGAGGACAAACATCTCAAACAATTCATAAGAATTAAGATGTTTTTCACTACAAGTAACAGAAATCCAGACTCCAACTGATTAAAACAATAAAGAACGAATGGTCTCACTTGACTGGAGGTTCAAACATGGGGTGCGCTTCATGGCAGGTAGATTCAGCAATGTGATCAAGGGCCCAGTTGTTTTCTCTCTCTGTCCTCTAATTCTAAGCGTGACTTCCTCCTCAGCATAGTAGTAAGAGAGCTACAGCAGTCCCATGTATCGTATCTATTCCCAGTACTGCCCAGGGGACAAAGAGAATCTATGTCTTCCTATGGCTGTCTCGTAGGAGCAAGGAAGGAAATGTTCCCTGAGTCTCTGGCAGACTTCCCATTATACTTTAGGTCAAAATGGGATCATTTGATGGTTCCAGAACCAATCCTAGGCAAGATTACTCTTGAAGCAGTTTCTTCCTGAAATCGGAATGAGTTCAGTTTCCCCTGAGACCTATGGCTACTTGGATTTGGCGAGATACCCGATCATAATCGGGGTTTGAATAGTAAAAAAAAAAAAAGTGGAGAAATGAATTCTGGGTAGGAAACAAGTAATGTCTACTACCTGGTTGTATCGTCATAATTGGACCCTGAAAAAATACGGAGGGAAATGAGAGCCCCTCTGGCCAACTCACTATGACCAATGTGTGTTTCTAAAGCATAGCTTGAGGAAAAAAGAAGAAAACAATGAAATTGTCCATCTTTTGGCCTGAGTCTACAATAGTTAATATAATTCCTTAGGGAGCAGATAGTATAGTTTGATTCACTAAACATCCTTTCCAACCCTTTTTTTCCTGTTCTATAGAGATTGGAAAGTAAAGTCCTTGATTTCACAGCCCGTGTAGCAGGTTGGATTGGCCATGAGAAGAGTTATGGCCAATTAGACTTAGGAAGAAGTCACTGGATCAGGCTTCATTCCTGAATAAATGTCAAATTCGGATATGATGTTTGGAAGCTGAGTATCTGCCTTCAAACCAGGAAAATAAAAGTCACCTGTCAAGGATGGTGGAGCAAGGAGGCTAGGCCCTCAATGGCATCATTCTAGCTCTGAACTATCTACCCCCAAAACCTCGATTATGTGAAAAAAACATAAGCCGTAGTAGTAGCTGAAGGCAGCACAAGAAAATATATAGAATATCAAAATTCATTATATAAATTTACTCATATTTTATCCACTTAGCCTTTGGCTCTTTCCCAAAGACCAAATTAGAGAAATTCCTCAAATTGTATGTATCACAAATATTTGAACTAATACCAACCCTGGAAACCAACGAATCACATTCTGGGTGTTTAAGCAGAGACAGCTGTGGCTGAATCTGCACAGCATCATTTATAGAAATCAAATGTTGTATACACAACTAGCACCTGAACCACTCCAAGTTTCACAGATCATCAGTCCATTTTGAGCCCACCTGTCAGTCTCAATAACACGTTGAATGCAACTTAACGGGACAAAGAACAGTAAATTATGTCTTATGTAAATTGATCCTGAAATCAGTCTGAAAATATTAACATGCATGAATGGGGTTATATTACAGCAAAGAAGTAAAAATTTACATTAAGGATACTTTGTTTAGCAATATTTGAACTGCTAACAGTCAAATAGTAAGCAGACAGTCCTTTTATCTGATTTTTATTTATTTTAAATTTTTTTATTACCATATAATGTATTATTTGTTTCAGGGGTACAGGTCTGTGATTCATCAGTCTTACACAATTCACAGCGCTCACCATAGCACATAGCCTCCCCAATGTCCATCATCCAGCCACCCCATCCCTCTCACCCCCCTCCACTCCAGCAACCCTCAGTTTGTTTCCTGAGATTAAGAGTCTCTTATGGTTTGTCTCCCTCTCTGGTTTCATCTTGTTTCATTTTTCCTTCCCTTCCCCTATGATCCTTTGTCTTGTCTCTCAAATTCCTCATATCAGTGAGATCATATGATCCTTGTCTTTCTCTGATTGACTTACTTTGCTTAGCATAATACCCTCTAGTTCCTTCCATGTTGTTGCAAATGGCAAGATTTCATTTTTTTGATGGCTGAATAATATTCCATTGAATATATATATACCACATCTTCTCTTTCCATTCATCTGTTGATGGACATCTAGGCTCTTTCCATAGTTTGGCTATTGTGGACATTGCTGCTATAAACACTGGGGTGCACGTGCCCCTTTGGATCACTGCATTTGTATCTTTGGGGTAAATACCCAGTAGTGCAATTGCTGGGTCATAGGGTAGCTCTATTTTCAACTTTTTGAGGAACCTCCATACTGTTTTCCAGAGTGGCTGCACCAGCTTGCATTCCCACCAACAGTGTAGGAGGGTTCCCCTTTCTCCGCATCCTCGCTAACATCTGTCATTTCCTGACTTGTTAATTGTAGCCATTCTGACTGGTGTGAGGTGGTATCTCATAGAGGTTTTCATTTGTATTTCCCTGATGCCGAGTGATGGTGAGCACTTTTTCATGTGTCTGTTGGCCATCTGGATGTCTTCTTTGGAAAAATGTCTGCTCGTGTCTTCTGCCCATTTCTTGATTGGATTATTTGTTCTTTGGGTGTTGAGTTTGATAAGTTCTTTATAGATTTTGGATACTAGCCCTTTATCTGATATGTCATTTGCAAATATCTTCTCCCGTTCAGTCAGTTTTCTTTTGGTTTTGTTGTTTCCTTTGCTGTGCAAAAGCCTTTTACCTTGATGACGTCCCAATAGTTCATTTTTGTCCTTGCTTCCCTTGCCTTTGGCGATGTTTCTAGGAAGAAGTTGCTGCGGCTGAGGTCAAAGAGGTTGCTGCCTGTGTTCTTCTGAAGGATTTTGATGGGTTCCTGTCTCGCATTTAGGTCTTTCATCCATTTGGAGTCTATTTTTGTGTGTGGTGTAAGGAAATGGTCCAGTTTCATTCTTCTGCATGTGGCTGTCCAATTTTCCCAACACCATTTGTTGAAGAAACTGTCTTTTTTCTATTGGACATTCTTTCCTGCTTTGTCGAAGATTAGTTGACCATAGAGTTGAGGGTCCATTTCTGGGCTCTCTATTCTGTTCCATTGATCTATGTGTGTGTTTTTGTGCCAGTACATACTGTCTTGATGATTACAGCTTTATAATAGAGCTTGAAGTCTGGAATTGTGAAGCCACCAGCTTTGGTTTTCTTTTTCAACATTCCTCTGGCTATTCGGGGTCTTTTCTGGTTCCGTACAAATTTTAGGATTATTTTTCCATTTCTTTGAAGAAAAGTGGATGGTATTTTGATGGGGATTACATTGAATGTGTAGATTGCTCTAGGTAGCATAGACATATTCACAACATTTTTCTTCCAATCCATGAACATGGAACGTTTTTCCATTTCCTTGTGTCTGCCTCAATTTCTTTTATGAGTATTCTATAGTTTTCTGAGTACAGATTCTTTGCTTCTTTAGTTAGATTTATTCCTGGGTATCTTATGGTTTTGGGTGCAATTGTAAATGAGATCGACTCCTTAATTTCTCTTTCTTCTGTCTCGTTGTATAGAAATGCAACTGATTTCTGTGTATTGATTTTATATCCTGCCACTTGACTGAATTCCAGTATGAGTTCTAGCAGTTTTGGGGTGGAGTCTTTTGGGTTTTCCACATAAAGTATCATATCATCTGCAAAAAGTGAGAGTTTCGCTTCTTTGCTGATTCGGATGCCTTTGATTTCTTTTTGTTGTCTGCTGTGGCTAGGACTTCTAATACTGTGTTGAACAGTAGTGTTGATAGTGGACATCCCTGCCGTGTTCCTGACCTTAGGGGAAAAGCTCTTCAGTTTTTCCCCATTGAGAATGATATTCACTGTGGGTTTTTCATAGATGGCTTTTATGATATTGAGGTATGTACCTTCTATCTGTACAGTGTGGAGAGTTTTAATCAAGAAAGGATGCTGTACTTTGTCAAATGCTTTTTCCGCATCTATTGAGAGGATCATATGGTTCTTGTTCTTTCTTTTATTAATATATTGTATCACAGTGATTGTTTTGTGGATGTTGAACCAACCTTGCAGCCCAGGAATAAATCCTACTTGGCCGTGGTGAATAATCCTTTTAATGTACTGTTGGATCCTATAACCAGCTAGGCTGTCATTGAAAATAGAAGGAGAGATAAAAAGCTTACAGGACAAACAAAAACTAAAGGAATTTGCAAACACCAAACCAGCCCTACGAGAAATACTGAAAGGGGTCCTCTAAGCAAAGAAAGAGCCTAAAAGTAAGATAGACCAGAAAGGAACAGAGACAGTATACATTAACAGTCACCTTACAGGCAATACAATGGCACTAAATTCATATCTTTCAATAGTTACCCTGAATGTAAATGGGCTAAATGCCCCCAATCTAAAGACACAGGGTATCAGATTGGATAAAAAAAACAAGACCCATCATTATCAGATTTTTTTAAAGAAAACACAGATTGCTTAGAAAATATAACTTCTGACTACATGCAACCGGATGACAAAAGAGGTTAGCTGGAGGGAAATTTGTTCTCTACCAATAAATAAAAAGTGCCTTTAAAATACACCATTATGGGGATAAACTATTTTTAGTTTAGAATTACTCCTCAACTGCTTTGATACCACAGCTTTATTCCATCTGCCTCTCATCTACTCCTGCTGGGGTTTCTGCTGCAGTCTAATGACATATATAAGGGTTTCCATTACCTTTAAAAAACAAAACCAGCAATCATTTTTCAAAAGACACTTATATTGTCAGTATGTAATTATTGCTAATATTAAGTATTCAATAACATTGTATGTCAACGATACTTCAATAAAAAAGGTATTAAGGGGGGCACCTGGGTGGCTCAGTCGGTTAAGCGTCTGATTTCAGCTCAGAATATGATCCCAGGGTCCTGGGATGGAGGTCCAAGTCCAGCCCCCTGCTCAACAGGGAGTCTGCTTCTCCCCTCTCCCTCTGCCCCTCCTCCCACTCATGCACTCGCTCTCAAATAAATAAATAAATAAAATTTAAAGAGGTATTAAGGGACACCTGGGTAGTTCAGCTCAATTGGTTAAGCCAACGACTCTTGATTTCGGCTCAGGTCATGGTCTCAGGGTCGTGACATTGAGCCCCACATTGGGCTCCATGCCGGAAGGGAGATTCTTTCCCTCTCCCTGTGCCCCTCCCCTGGCCCCTTGCTTGCACCCAATCTCTCTCTCTCTCTCTCTCTCTCTCTCTCTCTCAAATAAATAATTAAAATCTTTTAAAAAATTAAAAAGGTATTAAAATTAAAACTTTAAAAAATGTTCTCTAGCACAAATGTGATCTTAATCAAAGTTGGCACAGAGATCCCTGTGAGATATTTTACCAAAATATTTATGTTAAAGATATAATTCTGTTCTATTTTGGGTCTGGTTTCTATCAAAATGCCTCATCGTCATTTAATTGCCTTCAGGTAAAACAGGAAAATGAGGACTATCTAGACAAATATGAAAGGGCCTTTATACATAACCATTCATACAGTTAAAAGTATTAATACAAGCTGCTACATGGCATGTGGATAGTGTATTCTTTTAAGTAACACTAATTATTAATGTTGTGTGTCATAAGAAACAGATGAAATGTTTAGGATTCAGTAATATGCTGGAACATTCGCCTCTAATAGATGTATGCAAAACCGGAGACAGTGACTTTGAAATTTTTTTATATTACTATTTTTAGCAGTGTAATCCTTTCTTTAAACCAGAGCTTACAAGGAAGCCCCATGCAGAGGCACAGATAAATACAGAGCTCTTGGCTGAAGCAAAGCTGGCATGTTTAAAAACTGGTTTTCTTAGCTCACCCGTTCCTCCTGAGTGGCCCCTGAGGCACGTCTGCCAAACTATTAGAATCTTTCATAAGGTTCCAGAGAACCTGGGACCCTAATGTTTCCTCCTGTGTCGTCATAATTGTACCGATTTTAGCTTCCCCGGAAGGATGATTTAGGTGGCCAAGAATTGGGAAGAAGGACCCTTCTTCTGGGAAATGGGAAGTGTCCTGAGTTCCAAACTGTACTTCATGCTCTCTAGTCCTTTTAGGACATCTGATTATTGGATAGAAGGGATGTTGTATGGGTCCTTGGGATTTCCCGCTCATGTTTTACTGCTCCAGTAGCTGTATAAAGTTGACAGTGCTATTAGAGTGCAAGACATTAGAGATCTTTTCCCCTCATTTTTGTGGGGGGAAAAAAGGGTGTGTGCGCACGTGTGCATGCATGTGCACACGTGTGTGTATGTGCTTCATGACCTGAAATTTAAAACCGTCCAGTTGGCTTTGAGCCAGTTCCGAGAAGCCCATCGCGGTTAATTAATGTCGCTCTACAACACTGCTGGTGAAGCCTCTAAAAACAGAGTAGACTGTAGAAATGGAGTGATTGTGCTATTTTGTTCTATTAAGCTAAATTCCTTTAAGCAGAGAAACTAGCCCCTCCATGGTATATGTAAGAAACCACACAAGACGTGACACAGCCACAGATGCTGTTTTGGCAAACCAGCTACAAACTGTCCGAAACCCATTCCTCGTATTTCAAGCCACCTAGGGTCGCCTTTTATGCCTTTACTTCAGGTTGTACACACACGTTCACTTTTCCTGGTTTACACCTGGTCTTCTCTAGGATACACTAGACTTTCTGTACCAACTCTAGACACTTAGATTCTCATATATGAGAGAGTATTCAGATAGGAAATAGGTGGTGGACTCAACAGGGCCACCAGGAGGGAGAACATGATGGAGTGTAAGAAGGGTCTGCCCAACTGGACTTGTTGCCTTTGACAGAAGGACATAGCCAATCAGAGGGCACGCAGCAAGGAGGTGGGAGAATAAATATCTTGACCTCATTTTTATCCCGCTCATCCGCCAGTGCCTTCCATTGGCCATACCCAGACTAGAGTCTCCTGGGGCACAGAGGAGACTAAAGGAGGATTGGCAAGTACAGGAGAAAACAGAAGAAAAATCTGGTACTCTTGGAAATGCCTTTCCTATCTCAACCTTTTTACCTGGAAATAGGAAATATCAGTAACAAAATCTATTATTTACTACATCCCAGTCTCTGTACTAAGCATTCTATAGGCATTATGTTCATGTACACCTTCTAACTCGTTTTAAAATGTAAGTACTTGGGCGCCTGGGTGGCTCAGATGGTTAAGCGTCTGCCTTCGGCTCAGGTCATGATCCCAGGGTCCTGGGGATCGAGTCCCGCATCAGGCTCCCTGCTCGGCAGGGAGTCTGCTTCTCCCTCTGACCCTCTTCCCTCTCGTGCTCTCTGTCTCTCATTCTCTCTCTCTCAAATAAATAAATAAAATCTTTAAAAAAATAAAAAATAAAAAAATAAAATGTAAGTACTAACATAACATAATCAATCAATCAATCAAAATTTAAAAATACATGTAAGTACTATTATTCATTCCATTTTACCCACAAAGTGAGGATGAGAGTTTCGGTAACTTTCCAAGGCCTTAGAGGCAAGTAAGTATTAGGGTCAAGGCTTGAGCCTAAGTATGACTCTGAAACTCATGATTCGCATGAGTTTTCAAGTACTCTTCCACTGATATTTTTTTGCATCAGTTTTCAAGTACTTTTCCACAAAATTCTTGAATTTTTAGACTGCATTGAACACAACCCCTTCCTCAAAAATAAAACTGAACCTATAGAGCTCTATACTGTCACTTAATTGTGACAAACACTGATGAGAAGACCACAAAACTTTTATTTGTCTTCAGTGGGAAGATGATATAACATATAGAAGTTTGGGGAGAGGACTAAAAAAGTCTAGTAATACCTGCAGATCTAAGCATTTAGCAGTTAAAATGGTGAATGGCTGACCTTCCAGAAACTGAAAAAAAAAATCTTTTTTTTTATTTTTTTTTAAATTTTATTATGTTATGTTAGTCACCATACAATACATCACCAGTTTTTGATGTAGTGATCCACGATTCATTGTTTTCGTATAACACCCAGTGCTCCATGCAATACGTGCCCTCCTTAATACCCATCACCGGGCTAACCCATCCCCCCACCCCCTCCCCTCTAAAACCCTCAGTTTGTTTCTCAGAGTCCATAGTCTCTCATGGTTCATCTCTCCCTCCAATTCCTCCCCCCCCCATTTTTCCCTTCCTTCTCCTAGTGTCCTCCATGCTGTTCCTTATGTTCCACAAATAAGTGAAACTGTATGATAATTGACTTTCTCTGCTTGACTTGAAAAAAAAATCTTAATTCTTATTCATGCAGGCGAATAATAATGTGACCAACCCAATATTGCCCCATTAGTAACCAATCATTTCTCTCTGACTTGGGTAACATAGAGAATAGATTTTGAAGTTACATCCTTACTTTGAACATTAGTTTATTTTCCCCAGGTCACTCGCAAGACACCATTTATTTATGACAAATTTCTATCATGACATGACCCATGTCATTAGCCTGGCATTTAAGATTCTTGATTCAGTGCCAAGGAAATGTTGAAAAAGAAAAACAAAGCTGAGGGCATCACATTGCCTGATTTCAAGCTCTATTACAAAGCTGTGATCACCAAGACAGCATGGTCCTGGCACAAAAACAGACATATAGACCAATGGAACAGAATACAGAACCCAGATATGGACCGTCAACTCTATGGTCAAATAATCTTTGACAAAGCAGGAAAAAACATGCAATGGAAAAAAGACAGTCTCTTCAATAAATGGTGCTGGGAAAATTGGACAGCCACATGCAGAAGAATGAAACTTGACCATTCTCTAACACCATTCACAAAGATAAACCCCAAAGTGGATGAAAGACCTCAATGTGAGACAGGAATCCATCAAAATCCTAGAGGAGAACACAGGCAGTAACTTCTTTGACATCGGCCACAGCAACTTCTTTCAAGATACGTCCCCAAAAGCTAGTGAAACAAAAGCAAAAATGAACTTTTGGGACTTCACTGAGATAAAAAGCTTCTGCACAGCAAAGGAAACAGTCAACAAAACAAAGAGGCAACCCACAGAATGGGAGAACATATTTGCAAATGACACTACAGATAAAGGGCTGGTATCCAAGATCTATAAAGAACTTCTCAAACTCAACACCCAAAAAACAAGTAAGTCAAAAAGTGGGCAGAAGATATGAAAAGACACTTCTCTGAGGAAGACATATAAATGGCTAACAGACACACGAAAAAATGTTCATCATCATTAGCCATCAGGGAAATTGAAATCACAACCACATTGAGATACCACCTTACACCAGTTAGAATGGCAAAAATGGACAGGGAAAGAAACAACAAATGTTGGAGAGGTTGTGGAGAAAGGGGAACCCTCTTACACTGTTGGTGGGAATGCAAGTTGGTACAGCCACTTTGGAAAACAGTGTGGAGGTTCCCCAAACAGTTAAAAATAGAGCTATCCTATGACCCAGCAATTGCACTCCTGGGTATTTACCCCAAAGACACAGATGTAGTGAAAAGAAGGGCCATATGCACCCCAATGTTCATAGCAGCAATGTCCACAATAGCCAAACTGTGGAAAGAGCCGAGATGCCCTTCGACAGATGAATGGATAAAGAAGATGTGGTCCATATATACAATGGAATATGACTCAGCCATCAGAAAGGACGAATACCCAACTTTTACATCAACATGGATGGGACTGGAGGAGATTATGCTAAGTGAAATAAGTCAAGCAGAGAAAGTCAATTATCATAAGGTTTCACTTAGTTGTGGATCATAAGGAATAGCGTGGAGGACATTAGGAGAAGGAAGGGAAGAATGAAGGGGGGGGAATTGGAGGGGGAGACGAACCATGAGAGACGATGGACTCTGAGAAACAAACAGGGTTCTAGAGGGGAGGGGGGAGGGGGAATGGGTTAGCCCGGTGATGGGTATCAAGGAGGGCACGTACTGCATGGAGCACTGGGTGTTATACGAAACCAATGGATCGTGGATCACCACATCAAAAACTAATGATGTATTGTATGGTGACTAACATAACATAATAAAATTAAAAAAAAAAAAAAAGATTCTCGATTCGGGCTTTTTCTATTCAAATGGCCAGGACAAGATCTATTGAGAAAATTAATATTACTTTTAAACGTGTATAACTCTTTTCACACAGCAGTAATGACTTTCTATTTCAAAAGGGAAAGTTTTGTTATCTGAAGACACTCGTTTTTCCATACGAGAACAAACATAATCCTTTCCCTTAAGCATTTTATTCTTAGTGCTCCAGCTTTCTTTTGAATTATAGTGAAAGGTAGGATGGCTCTGGACAGGACTTCATTTTCTGGAGAGAGTATGTTGACATTGATCTGAATTATTTTGTGTGCTTTGTGAATATGCCATCCAATCTTCAGCAGTGTGTGTGTGCAATATATAAGTATCCAAGTGAAACGAAGTTACCTTAGTTACCTCCTAACTCCTGGCTTGTAGTCACTCACCTAGAAGCCAGAAAATACAATATAGCATTTCAATTTTCTTATATGTATTGGTCTTATATTTGGCATCATTTAGAATAACAATCTGGGTACTTAATCTAGTGTTCTACTTCTAAATGAATTTATTTGAAATCATGTGCACCTGATTGTCAAAAAAATACATTTAATTGTAAGTGCCTCTAAAAAATTCAGATTAAAACATGTGTGATAAATATTTACAGGAAAGTATTGCATATAGCAAGCATGTGAATATTTTAATATTAAAGAACTAATAGAACTAATTGACAGTGGAGGTTTACCACATGTGATTCATAGAAGGAGACCATTAAATTATTAACATTAAAACAATATATATCTGCAACTTATATGCAGTAGACTAAAAGTTTTCAAATTTCTTTTGTCTTTGGGTTTAAACTATTTTGTTTTCATTTTTATATCTGCATATGTAACATTTAGATATTCTAAAAGTTAATTTGGTAAAGTCTTCTTTCTGAATAGAATTTCCTATTAATTTAATTTATCATGTTATAAACCAGAATTTATGTTATCATAAGTGAGATGGGCCACTCCCTTATGTATTCCACATATATTTTTTCAGCACCAACAACATACTTGTCATTGTATCAGACAGTGGGAAGGCAAAGATTGGATTTTATTCAACTTGGCAGCCTCCATAATGTCTAAAACATTGCTTTAAAAGCTATTGGTGTTCTGTAAATATTTGTTGAAAGAATGAAGAGAAGGTCCTTGACTTTGGGGAATTACACATGCAGATAATAACAATGTTGTACTACAGGAGAAGAACAGTTCTGATACCTATAGAGCTCAGAAGAACTTCTGGTGGAAGGAACCAGAAGTTCCATGGAGAGGCAGATATTATGACTTGGTGACCCACCTTTTGATAGGTGGATATGGTGATAGGAGGTGGTGTGGCCAAAGGCACAGCCTCAGAAAAGAATAAAGTATCTGTATCTGAAGAATGAACTATAGACCAATTTGAGCGGACATAGTCTATGTGTAAAGGAAACAAACTCAGGAAGGTTGTGGATGTTCTCAAATGCAGGCTGAAAAGTTTGAACTTTGTTTGCGAGTCACTGGAGGCTTCTGAGCATAAGCATGGTAAGATTGAAACATCCTTCAAGAAGATTAATCTAGCTGCAATGTACAGGATGGGTTGTTGCAATGGGAGATGAAAATTGGGAAATCCCCTGAAAGACTGATGTTCACATGGAAGGTAATAATAGCCTGAGTAACCAAATGGTGTCCCTATGTCTGAGACTATTACTCCCAAATGCTTCAAAGTGTTATACGAGATTTCAAGAAGTTTCAGGTTTGCAGCAATCACTGTTACTCTAAAATAGCAACTTTTATGTGAAGCTACCTCACTCTCTCACTTCTTTAGGATATTAGGCTTCCTAAAATATGCAAAACACTGGAATACAGTTGTAAATCTGAACTTTTTCTAGTCTCCACTGGAGACCATCTTGGGCCCTCACTGAGAATCTATTTAAACTTTTAAACACAATTAAATGAAACATATTATATTGATTTCTGTAACATATGGGATTAGAGAAAGCTCATCAGAAGGTGACAACAAGCTCAAAAAGTATAGGCCATTCTTGTAGGCACAGCAACAACACCTGAATAAATTCTGATGCTGGTAGTGTACTTTGGCAAATAATATTCAGAACGATGATGGTTATCGCAAAAAGTTTAAGCTGTCTCTTGCAATTTCTGTTAAAGGAAGCTAGAATATTCACTTTGGGGAAACCGAAACCGTATACCTTATTTTCGCTTCATAGCCTGCACCAGTGCCTGAAAGAGTGAAAATTGAAATTGGAGAGGCAAATAAGACTTTCTCTGAAGTCATCACTTTTTTAAAGGTCCAAGTCTTAAAAGTACATTCCAGCTTCCTAGAAAACATATTTCCACAGTAGAATTTAATATCAAGTAACAATGGAAATATTGTGTCTCCAAAGCCTTAACATAAAATTTGAGATTTAAAAATTAAGGAAATTGACTTCATTCGTTGTCATTTAAGCTCCCTGTGTGTGTTGGCGTTTTTCTCCAAAGAGCACTTGCTCTGAAGTACAGCCAGTATTTCTTCCATTGTGATCGCTAGTTGCACTCGAACTTCTCATGTCAGCAAAATTTGTTGTGTAGGTGTGCGTGTGTGCACCGGGCCTTCCTTCTCTTCCTCACTTCCCTGGGCGCCCGTTGTCCTTATTCCTCCCGCTGGTTTCTTAAACTTTAAAGTGCATAAGTATCACCAGACACGATTCTTTCAAATATGTGTTCCTGCTCCTACACTCCTTGGAGATTCCGATCCCATAGTGTGGGAAGCCTGAGACTCTGCATTTTGATGAGCCCCACTAAGTGGTTCTGAGGCAGGGGTGCCAGGGATCCTACTTTGAGTGGCCAGAACTTAAGCCCTCACTCTTTACTTGGGTTAGAGGTCAGGGTCCTGACTTTAAATAGGTGCTATTAATTGTTTCATTCTATTGATGAATAAAGCCAAGCGGTGTGGAAGACCAGGAAATGTTTCTGGAAAGTCCGAGTAACGGCATGCCCAACTAGAGCCTTAGCAGCCTCATTCCCACATTGAGGAGTGCAGTTTTACACTGTCAATCCTGAGCTGTTGTATTGTAAGTTAAATGACCTAATTTATACTATGTGCTGAGATATTTCCGAAGACAAATCACTTCCAAGGGTAGTACCTTTTCTGCACTTAATTACACTTGGGTTCCCATCCAATTCAAAGCCATGTCTACAAAGGCTGGCATTTAGTCAGCTAAACATTTGAATACTTCTTTGTTCCATCCGAGGAAAGCACAAGACTAATTTCTATACAAGTAATTACAGGTGCGGGTTATGTTTGCAGTCTTAAAAAAGGAAGTGTCTCAGTGAAGGGGAAATTAAATGAGAGGGTTAAGTGCATGACCTGGAAAGGATATTTGAATCACCTGTGATTTTCCATCCTGTTTTAGAATTCATCTTTCCTACAAGGTGGGGCCACATTACCAGCTGTGTTCTTCTTAATAGGAGGAAATGAGGGACTGGGGGAGAGAAAAATAGATACAAAAATGAGCCAAACACAATTACCGGGACGTAGAAAGTCTTTTTAAAGCTAGCAGGAAATAGGTGGAGATCTATACGATAAAGGGGTAAATAAAAACATATTAGGAAAAAAATACTGGAGTCCGATCCTGTCCACAAAAGACAATCACATTCTGTCTCTAGATCTCTTTGTTCGGTTCACTTGAAAAGAGGTTTCTCAGCTAAAATTACAGCTGTCAGTTTTGTTGGCAGAAAGTATTTCCAAGTTCTACAGTGTGATAAAGAAGTGTGTTTCTGAGCACTATCAACATTAGTCAGACAGGTAACTTGAGGCCCTTTTTCCTCCAATGTGGATTCCTTGGCCACCTTGGTCCTTGTAACAAGCTCTCAAGAGGTGCTGATGCTGCCTGTCCATGGCCACACTTTGAGACCTCTGATCTAAAATGTACTGCTTACTCCTAGTAAACATTGTCTGTTGTGTGTAATTCATTTTTTATACTCCTAGTCATTGAGCTGTACTTTAGACACCGGATACAAAGGAAGAATTTATTCCACGAAATTTTATTGAGAACCTGCTAAGTGCCGGGCACTCTTCTAGACATTGTCAAATCTGTCTCTTAACAACAGAGACAAAGTAGAGTTTACATTCAAATGGGAGAAGGTAGACAGTAGAAAATAAATAAGCATCTCACATATCAGGTGGTGGTATATGCTATGAACAAAACCAAGAGAGGGTACATAGCGGGGACAATAGGGAAGGGTAAAGTGGCCAGAGAAGGCCTCTCTGAAGAGGTGATGTTCAATCAGGGCTTTGGAGGCAGTGAGATAGCAGGAAATGCAGATTCAAACGCTCTTTGTGGTAAAAAGCACAGAGTCAGGCCAGAGTTCAAAACTTACAACTGGCACTCTTCTACTTATTTGACATGGGACAAATTACTTAACCATTCTGTGCCTCGGATTCCCCGTCTATAAAATGGGGATAACAACATCTCCCCCAAAGTATTATTATGACAGTTAAATTACGTAGTGTATTAGGGGCGCCTGGGTGGCTCAGTCGGATAAGCATCTGCCTTCAGCTCAGGTCATGATCTCAGGGTCCTGGGATCGAGCCCTGCATCAGGCTGTCTGCTCAGCAGGGAGTCGGCTTCTCCCTCTCGCTCTCCCTCTGTGCTCTCTCTCTCTTTCTCTCTCTCAAATAAATAAATGTAATCTTTAAAAAAAATAAATCAGGTAGTATACTAAAGCATTTAGAGCAGTGCATGGCATATAGTATCATATAAGAGGCGGATTTATTATGAGGATGATGAAGCTAAAAGTTCAGTCCCTCATATATATGGACCTTTCTGAGGCCCTCTATTGAATTTTGTATACAAAGTGTCATATTCTTTTTTTAAATAGATCCCCAAAATTGTATAAGCCTCCGGCCATGTATACCCTGGACCTGCCCCTGATCTTAGCTACTGTTTATTAGTCTCTGGGATTAAATGATGCTAGACAAAGGCAATAAGAAACGCAAAGGCCCAGAGGCTGGGAGAACACCAAGGAGGATACTGTGACCAGAGGAAAGCAAATGAGAGACAATGAGACCAAGGAGCAGGGGTGAGATCAGAGGGAACTAAGGAGTAGATCCTAGGCCTAGAGCAGGTCTTGGTCAAGTACTTTGTTTTTCTGAGTGAGATAGGGAGACACTGAAGGATTTGAGAAGAAGAGAGGCATGAACTGGTTCACATATTGGTAGAGCCCCTCTGACTGATATTTAGAGAATAGACAGTTGGGGAGGCAGTATTAGAAGCTGGAAGACCCACAAAGAAGCAACAGTCCAGGAAGCAGATAATGGTGCCCAGGACTAAAGTAGAGGTGGTAGATGTTGCTAGTTTCCGAACATATTTCAGTGATGGGACCAACAGGATTTGCTGACAGATGGGATGCGTGCGGGACAGAGCTGTTCCAGATGATTGGAAGGTTTGGGCCTGAGTCACTGACTGAGGGGGATCAGGATTGGACGTGCATGTGAAGTGGAAATCAAGAATTTCATTTTGGACATGTTAGTTTGGGGGTGCCTGTTTGACACACAGGATTCTGTGTGGTTTTTTTTTTTAATCCCAGGATATAGAGCCTCAATGGACACTTTCAGGTTTGCTGCAATTAAATTGCTTTATAGTCATATGCCTATTATAAAATTCTATACAGAATGTACCATGTAGATCTTTGGAGTTATAACACAGATGGCTTTTATGGCAAATTTGTTTTTGAAATAGGATGGAAGCCTAGCTTCCCCCTGATAAAGCCTTTACTACATTTATCATTATCCCTTGACCACCTAACACACCATTCCAAGTCTCCTGTCTTGTGAGCTTCAACACATTCTATTTCATTTGAATATAGTTTTTCTGCCTTTCACAGGCTTTAAGGTTTACCATGGGAATGGGACCCTTAAGGATGTTGTGATACTTGAAGGTTTGCTACATCTGAAAAGGCTATGTTTATCATTATTATTTATGAAAACATTTATTAAATGATACCATCATTAATCCCAGAGTTCCAAATGTTATTCTGTTCTCAGAGAAATATCCGTTGAGTTTCTTTTATTTGTTCTTTAATTTAAAAAATATTAAATATGTCAAATTTGTAAAAGATGAAGAGCATGATTTAAAGAATATGCCTGTATTTTCTCATTTCTCTGGCCTTTCTCAGTTTACCCTCCATGGCACTATCATGAGTCTGTGCCTTTTATGTCACATGATGTGCAAGGTTTCTATTTAAACTCTCTTGTCTAACTAGATAACACTATCCGTATTATTAAAAATATTTTGTTCTCTTAGACTATAAGGGCCTAGGGAGAAGGGCCATGTTTATTCATCTACCTAACCTACTGCCTACGCCTTTGCTTGACCACAGGAGGTGCCAGACATGCTACCTGAATAAAAGTTACAATGACGTACAGGACGATGAAGTCTTTTGGGTATTTTCTTTTTGTCTGGAAGAGACTTAATATCCATAAGGCACCATCAATAACAGCTTAAGAATGGATAGTGTATAAAGGCATGTGACTTCAAATTCCAAGTCCATCAATTTGGGGCTTCATTAATTTGGCAAGTCACTAATTTATCTGAGTATTATTTATAAAATGGAATTAGTAGTATCTTCCTGTTTCATAAGGTCATAGTTAGAACTGAACAAAACAACATATGGATATGTCAAAATTAAGCACCCCTGGGGGGAACCCAGAGGCATGACAGTAGGGTGCACAGGAAATTCAAGACCCAGATCTCGATGCCCAACATTGGTTACGGGAGCAACAAGAAAAGAAAGCACATGCTACCCAGTAGCTTCCAGAAGTTCCTAGTCCACAACGTCAAGGAACTTGAAGTGCTGCTGATGTGCAGCAAACCTTACTGTACGGAGATTGCTTATAACGGCTCCTCCAAGAACCGCAAAGCCATTGTGGAACGAGCAGCCCAGCTGGCCGTCAGAGTCATCAAACCCAATGCCAGCCTGCGCAGCGAAGAAAATGAATAGACTGCTTGTGTACCCATCATATTTGTGTTAATAAAACCATAAAACTGACAAAAATACAAATGGAAAAACATGATCTGGAAAGTACCAAAAATTGTATTTGAATCTATCTAATCTGGAAGAATTTTTATTGACCGTGTCTAATCCTTATTCTGAGAATAATGTACTTTGCTACAGTTTCCAAACACGTTGCATAGAATTAGTGAAATGGACTTTCAAAAACTTTATTTCCCTCAATATAAATTACAAAGGTTTAGTCATTTAACTTCAACTCCCATTAAAAGGTGAAGTTCTTTTTTAAGCTAAATTGGTTCTCTTTCGAGATTCATGTGTGGAAAATAATCTGGTACAGGAAGGCTTACTGCAGAAGTCCTCTGACATTTCATTTTTAATTTGACATTTCAATTCAATTATTCTGAATTTAAGGTTTGTTAAATCAGTGAATATGGGGGATTAAATGTCCCTGTACCTTTGCATATCTTTCATAACCTCTTATACGTTAGCCAGAATTAGAAAAAGAAATAATCATCTTTCCTGCCGTAAGCTAAAATAGAATAGTTGGCACATTTAAACAATAAATGAGAATAAATGACAATGATAAAGTTTCACTAAGTCATTATGAAGCCCATCATAGCTCCATTAGATGATCATATGCAAATTTCCATAAAATTCAATACTTTATCCTAATTGTACTACTATTTCAAATAATATTATTTCTTTGAATATATTTCCGTGTTTTCCCATCATTCAATGAACATTGAATCACCATTTACCATCTTGCAGACTCTTTGAAAGGATAGCTGAATGGGGCTGACCCAATCAACACAGGTCCCAAAGGGCAGAAGTTGGGAGTACATTTTGCCCGTATCTGTAGTCCCATGCTGGCAGAGAGAACAAATCATGTTTAAAAGAGTTTCAGGCTACAAGGCTAGAAGCTGGCCTTACCCAAATGGATCCGCAAAGCAAGGACAATGTAAAGCAGGACTTACATTTCCAAGAGATGTGTCTTGGAAATGGGCCTGAGAACGAGGGAAGAATAAAGTATAATGGTTCTAAATTAGAAATCAAGAGGAAAATTAGAGACAATATCCCTAGAGACCAGTGACTCTGTTTGTCCTGTTCACTACTGTATTCTCCATGCATAGTACGTGGAACACAAATATGTATTGGCTGGAAAAAATGCTATTGATCATTTGTGTGTGTCTGTGTCCCTGCCAAGGGCTCATGTGAGCAAACCAGATTCCAGAATGAACTAAAGAAGGGAAGAACAAAATTTTGGTAACACAAAGGTGAATGAGGTGTGGTTCTTGCCTTCCAACACTAGGCAGTTAAGTCTTCTGTGGAACTCCGTTTACAGGAAGCAATACTTACATTATTTGGGAGAGAAGAGTCTCTAAAAGGATGATTAGAACCTGACCAGCAAAAAAAAAAAAAAAAAAAAAAAAAAGGGAAGGGAAGGGGAGGGGAGGGAAGGGGAAGGAAGGGAAGGGTGAGGGAAGAGAGAGAGAGGAAGGAAAGGAAGGAAGGAAGGAAAGAAGGAAGGACGGATAGAAGGAAAGAGAGAGAGAGAGAGAGAGAGAGAAAGAAAAAAAAGAAAGAAAGAAAGAAAGAAAGAAAGAAAGAAAGAAAGAAAGAAAGAAAGAAAGAAAGAAAGAAAGAGAAAGAAAGAAAGAAAGAAAGAAAGAGAAAGAAAGGAGAAACTGACCAGCAGACAAAACAGGCATGGAATCCCAGAAAGAAACAAAAGTATGTGCAAAGTGTTGGAGCTATAAGAAAGCATGGCTTGTCTGGAAGATGTCTTATGGTTTAATACAAATGACATGAATCAGATTAAGAGGCATATTCAGTGACATGCTAAGGAATTTGAACTTTCTTAAGACAGCCTCAAAGAGTTAATTCTAGCATTTTGACATAAAGGTATGGCCCAAATATTTTAATCTTGTTACAGGGAAATTCAGCTTGTTAGTAAAAGTATTCTAGTGATCTAAAAGAGTGTACTTAAGTCATGAAAGTGGAGAGCCTTTAGTTCTAAGGAGGAGAGAAAAATATGTATTGTCAGAAGCCGTGCCAAAACAGGCACCTTTCCCCTCCCTCTCCAACATGATTTACTTAAAAGATCTTTTTCTTAGCAGCCTCCAGGAACATTAGGTCCCAGTATGTGTACCCTCTAGTTTTATTACATGAGATTAGTAATAACCTTGTATATATTTCTGCTTATAGTGAATATACAAAGCGGATCAAATTTCTGGTAGCTCACAGGTTGAGTTATTGTTCATACAGTTTTCCATAATGTTGTCAACCTGTAGAGCCACCAGTGACATCATTTGTCAGGAACCAGCATGACAACTAACATTGAATGTGATGTTAAAGTAGCAGAAGGACCTTGTCATGACACACAAAGAAATACCTTTCTACTTCTGTTAGATTATTTTCGAGGACTGAGAAATACTTCAGATTCTGGGTACATTTGGTGTGAATGATTTCATGAATCTGTTCCATTGAGAAGGATAGGGTCGCAGGGGATGACATTAAAGCCATACTCTATCTGGCATGGCCTATATTACATGTGCCTATGTTATCTCTCCATTCCAATATACCTAGCATCTTTGTATAAAGAAAAACAATTCCCACATATTTTTTTTCCTACCCATCATAACCAAACCATCAAATACAAGCTCTGTTTTCAGTTTGAAGAAAGAAGGAAGAGTCACCAGCAAAATTTGGGCTGTCTGTAGGGAATTAGAGGCAGAAACAGCAAGAGATGGAAAGAGAAATCTTTATGAACATCCCTGACTTTGTAGTACAAAGGAAATCGAACATTTCATGCATAAAACCAAATATCACTTGTTAGGCAGCATATGATCATATCAAAGGAGTAGCAAATATCACCTGCCACTTACTGACTGGTAAAAGAGAAATGTGCTCAAGTGGGCCAAGACTCACTTCTCAATGTCCCACAAGCTTTGTCCTCCCTATTTCTTCAATAAAAACTCACTGTCATTTTTTTGGCATGCAAGTGCATGCGCACACATACACACACACACACACACACACACACACATTGTATATAGAGTTTCCTCCTAGATCCATTTATTGTTTAAAGTCCTCCCTTGCTCCTCCTGTAATGATTATCTGTTGGCTTTGATGTTCACTGTCGGGGAAAAGAAATCTCACAAATGTTTGCCGCATGCTGCTCAAACCTGTGACATTGAACAAGATGTTAATCATTAATAAATGGCGGGGAAGAAACTCAAAGATTAATAAATGTTGTCACGGTTGCTGCTGGAATAAGATAGAAAAAGAAAAATACCCATAATTTCCCTGTTACTAGTTTAAAGTACAGATATTGAAAAATAATGTATATTTAAGTTATTTGGCCTATTACAGTTCTCTTCAGATATAAAATAACCATTATACTGTTAGAGTTTAAAATATTTCAACCCCACAAATTCTTCCAGAATTACCTTTTATGATAAGATAAAAATATAATCTTCAGATTATATAGGTGTATGTATATACACACATATGTGGTAGCTCTAAGTCAGTAATAGATGATGGATGGATGGATGGATGGATGGATGGATGGATGGACGGACAGATGATAGAGAGGTTTAGGTAGATGTTCTCTCTTACTGGGTTTAAAGAGGCAGGAAATGAAAGCTAATTCTATTTAAGTGGTTGTCAGATTTTAATCATATTTACAGTGGGTTCCGTTTTTTACTTTTATTTTTAGGTTCTTTATATTTGGGCCCACACTTGTGTTCTCAGCCATGGAGTTGCAAGTTGTCTAAGTGGCCTTAAAGTTCCACGCCTTCTTATCTGAATCCCTTCTAGAGCACTTTCTCAGGGTGTCCCCGAATACTTCCCAGAGACTTTCAGGGAGAACATACTACTCTGAACACATTTAAAACCTAGAAATTTATTTACATGAGTCTAAAATCTGCCTCTAGGACATTTGAGTTTATTCTACCTGAAGCTCACCTCAGAAATTGTACATATTTCTGAGGTGACAAATAGGTTTCATCTCTTGAGAAAATTCTGATTAGTAATAGCTGGCTGGGGTGTTTTCAGTCTCATCAGGAAAGAGCACAGTGACTTATTAGAGATGCCTGCTATGGGCAGTGTATAGGACTGGCCAGTGGGATTGAGTCTAATTCTTCCCCGTGAAATTCCCTCAAATATATAATATAGCTGTCATGTCCCTTTTAAGGAATATCTTCCGCCTAAATCTGAAATCTTCCAGCTGCCTCATAGTGCATGGTGTGGTGTCCTCTCTAGCCTCCCAGCACGGTGTAGCTTGGTCTGTGACGATCATTCTAGCCATCACCTTAACCATAAAGCACAGACAGAGATGTTCTGTGCTTGCAGAAATTGCATAGGAAAATCTTTCAGGGTCACAAGTGAAGCTTGAACACTTCATAGAAGTTTCTCTGAATTCATATCTATATGCAATTCCGTGTGCTAAGAGCAAATCATCTTGTCATTTGACTACTAAGATAGCTTGCCATAACCATCAAAAATTTGCTTAAAATCGCATTTTTTTATTTCTTACTCTGCTTTTAAAGAGCATTGCTGATCAACCACATATTGTTTCTACCTTGAAGATTTTGTGTTCTTCTGTGTCTCGGTAGACATAGCTTAGGGTATCTTGATGACTCCAGTAGTGAGTGCGACAGCTCAGTGGACGCAAAAGCTGCTTACATTTATTAAATGGAAATCCACTTCTGGAAATAATCACAGCACAGCCCCTCACCCCTACCCCTGCCAAGAGGCTGTGAAACAAGCACGAATTTGTTTCTTTGTATTTCTTTAGTTTACCAGCTAGTGAGACAAAGTGGAATGTTACCGCTTTTAGTTCTACTCAAGTCCAGATTCCATGTGCCCTCACATGATGGACTTCCAGAATAGCCCTGCACCAGTCAGTAAAACATTGTATACTGTTCCTTGAGTTACAAACCTATCCATGTGAAATGATTTCAGTTGTGAATATCCTCCCTTCATGCTACATAACTGGTTAAGTGAAACCATGTTGACATTAGGATGAACAGTTTCACTCATATTTTATTTTTGATGTACCGGTATGTTTAAGATTTTATCTTTCCATTTTGTATCCTGGGTTATCTTGTGTCAACCATGTATATAAAGCTGTTCCCGTTTCCTATTATGACAGCTGCACAAAGTCCATATCCAAGTGACAAACATAATAACACAACATAGATCTGTTTTGACAGTAATATGGATTTCATGCTTGTTTCCCAGCCCCTTGGCCAACCACTCAAAAACATTGTAGTACCCGGTAAATAACAGGCCAGAAGCAAAATCCAAAGGCTCTCTCTACTATTTAAGAGCAAAAATTACAAGATACAAGAATGCACAATCCTTTTCCACATTTTGCATTTCATTTTGTGTCCTGTGTTTTTAGGATTAAAGTAGTTCAGTCCCCAAACTATAACTGCAGGTGAAATAAGCAACTTCTTGAGGGGTTTCTCTTACTTTTAAAATAAAAATATCATTGTTTTGCTATTGATTTCTTCATTTCTTTTTGATTTACTATGCCAGGCACCTAGTTCTGCATTTTTATAAGAATTAGGTTGTTGAGGTCTTAAAATGACCCTGGTTAGGCAGATTCTATTATTATTCCAAGTCACAGGTGAGGAAACTGAGGCTCAGAGCGATTAAGTGACAGGCCCAGGATTCCAAAACAGTAATAGTGTGGTCAGGATTTGGACCCAGAAAGTCTGGCTCCAGAGCTCACGGAGTTATCAGCATATCATGCCATCCAGTCTGTAAGAATTGCAGTGAAGGCAAAGGTTTGAGTAGAGTACTTAAGTTTGTTGAGCCCCTGCTATGTGTCAGGAATTATGACAGACAGCATCGACAATTGTACTTAATCCTCCTCACAACAGTCCTGTTAGTTAGCAACTGACATTATTCCATGTTGTAAGTACAACTGGAAAGGTTAAACAAGTGGGCAATAAAATCAGAGAAATTAAGAAGACCTTAGTTACACAGGGGGTAAGGGAGAAAAAGCTGGATGTGAACTCCCATCTGCCAATATGTGGTGGACTAGACATTCCTTCTACTTTTATATCATCTCTATCCTAAAACAAAATCTAACCTTAATACAGTGGCTGACTAAACGTTCTTACCTATTTTTTACCTCATTTCCTTGATCCTTCTGTATTGAAGGTCCAAGAAAGTGAAGGGCTTTGGGCAAAACAGAATATACTACTGTGTTTAAACATCTTCAAGCCAATTGAAATCCTGTTAGTGTCATCTCGTGTTAATTTTTTCTTGGAAATTGAGTGGCACTGTTAGTGTTTTGAAAGGCAGCAAATATAACTGCATATTATATCATAAGAATAGACAATTATAAAAAGAGTATAAGATGAAGTACCTTCACACGAGCTGTAATTGCAGCTGGTAATTAAACTGAAGTGTTTCATTTTCCCAGTCAGCTCATCAGTGACACCAGAAAATAAACAATTTGAAAGTGAAATCGTTATGGGCAAACAATTGTAATTAATTGCATTTTCTCAGGGAAAAAGCGTTCCTAAAGCCTGTTTGGGGTGACTTCTTGAGTAACATACACAGTGATTTACACTGTGAACAGAAGTGTGAGGTTCAGAACCAGACCTGATTTAATATGAATATTCATGAAGTCTCCAGGATGATTTATACTTCAGATCCATCTCCATTGTTAAATTTATTGTCTCTTAGGCAAAAAAAAGAAAGCAGATTGCTATTCTGAATAATTCACATTGCACAATGAGCTGATCAGCATGGAAAGACTTCACCGTGGTGGAAACACATATAGTGGGACTGCTGTTAATTTCTTCCAACTTGGATTCTCCTCAAGGATCACGAGTATTTTTTTAGAGATGCTTGGGAGCTGAAATGAAAATATTTATGCATGTAAATTTGGGTCCCTATCTCACAAGCCCATTGGATTAGAAGCATAAAATTTTTGCCATTGTTCCTTTGCACAGAGCTGCATTTGGGATTTGTGCACATCTTTTTGACAATTCAGATCACATGGAACAGACTGCTGTGACTTTAACTCTGATTTGTGCCACTTATTCTGGGACTTGCCCTGAAGTGGGCTAACTTCTATATAATTTCCCGTAATTTAATCACGAACTCTAATGCTAATTTCTCTTCTCTTCTTTCTTTTTACTTTGGGATCGAACATGGCCTTTGAATTCAGATAGGCATGGGTACAGAGCCTGGCCCCACAGTTACTAATACCCTGTATCAGTTAGCTTTTACCGTGTAATAAAGAACCCCAGAAGAGTGGCTTAAAATAGTAACTATTTATTTAGCTCATAATTCTGCAGAAAGGCAACTTGGCCTGGGCTCACCTAGGTGGTTTTTCTGGTCTAAGCCAGGCTCACCTGACCTCAGCTGGGGCTCACATATGCATCTGCAAGGAACTGCCAGGTGGGGTGGGGTAGGGTGGTCTAAGGAGGTTACAGCAGGCATGGCTTGTCTCTGCATCATGTGATCTTCCATTTTCTAGCAGACTCACCTGAACTTTGTCAAATGATGGTGCTGCAAGGATCCCTAGATTAGTATGAGAGGGTGAGTCCAAACATGCAGGCACTTTTCAGGTCTCTGCTATTGTCCCATTGGCCTAATGCCCAGGCACAGAGACGGAGTGAAGGGTACTACCAAAAACCGAGGATGCTGAGGGACGTGAACGAATTGGGTGCCATTACTGTAAAAATTCAGCACATAAACATATAAGAAACTATGGGCTAGCTTCTTGATCCCTCCGTCCCAGTTTCAGCATCATCTCATAGGGTTTGGCATCATTAACTAACATAGCATCATTAACTAACATATGTAAATTAATGGGTAAACTGTGTGCCATATGGAAGGCACTTAATAAATATGGGCTCCTTTTCTCTTTTAGATGTCTATGTAGACTCATTTATTGGTTGTACAAAACAGGTATTTTAAATAGGAAAGCAAACTGTTAGTAACACATCATGCACTGACCTCTAGAATGGTTCATTAGCAAGTTCATGTCAATCTCTGCTAAAGCTATGCATTAACTGGGAGGATAAACTTCTGCAGAGAAGTATATTCCTAAAACTGTGTATGAATGAATGCGTGCATGTAAATGTGTTTCCGTAGAAATTAAACATTTATTGAGCCATTTATTCAGTTCCTCTTGCTTCCTTACGGCCTACTAGTCAGAGGCAAAACTAGGCCAATGCAGTCGATACTTTGCACTGAGGGTCATAGGCTAGAAGAGGTCATAAAGGTTCAGAGTTTTCAAAGTATTGATCGTGGCCCTTGAAGCAGTTAAAGCATTATAAAGTCAGCTTGACATTATAAGCAAATAATCAAAAGAGCCCTTAAATTGAACAAAACTTGGGCCTAATTGTCTTTAAAATCTGGCTCCAATATTAATGCATGGATGTTCACATCTTTAATTTGGAACTAGGCCACTGACACAATAGAGTGGGTGAGCTTCCATAATTTCCAAGTGCACCCATGCTTTTTCCCATTGATCTGCGGACAATAGATCATTCTCTTGGCTTCCTTGGAGCATTCAAATATAGTCTGCGTAATTCAAAACTGGTCAGTAAATATAACACTAAAGTACCTTGACCTAAAGATCGTAGAAATGAAAATTGTACATCATGACCAAGACCATCTGGGAGTAAAATTCAAAATTTCAATCTACTTGTGTGGACAGAATATGATCTTTGTTATATTGTCATGTTTTGCTTGATAGTCTAAAGTCTGTGTATATGCTAAGTAACTGTTTAAGGAAAAATATTATCTTTAGTTATAAAAAAGCTAAGAATGTGGGGCGCTTGGGTGGCGCAGTAGGTTAAGCATCCAACTCTCGGTTTCAGCTCAGGTCATGATTTCGGGGTCTGCTTGAGATTCCCTCCCTCTCTGTCCCTACCAACCCCCCACCTCCGCCACCTTGTGTCCTCATGATCTCTCTCTCAAATAAATAAATAAATGAAGTCTTTTTTAAAAGATTTTTTTAAAACTAAGAATGTAAGGATGCCAAAATTCAAGTTTTTGGCTTTATTTGAATAGATCGTATTTGATTCTGGTTTTACAAGTTGCGCCTCTGATGACAGTTCAACTGAACTAGTATTTACTGAGCAATTATTTAGGTGATCATCACTGTGCTAGAATATAGTGCTACAAAGATGAACAAAGCATGACCCCTGTCCCTAGAGGAAATCAACATATATATATATATATATATATATATATATACAGAAACTGGAATGTATCCTATAGGAGCTCAACAAGTGGTATCAATTGGATTACTTAAGAGAATCGAGGGAGTGAGTCTTCTGAGGTGAGAGGAATGAAAGAGGCTTCACAGAGAAGGTGATGTTGGAGCTGAGAATGCAAAGAGATGTATCTGGGGTCCCCGAGGCCACCCCCAGTTTCAGTGATTTACCAGAAGAACTCCTAGGACCCAGCATATAGTTGTACCCATGGCTATGATTTATTATAGCAAGGGGCTAAAAAACAAAATCAGCAGAGAGAGAAGGAGCAGGAGGTCAATTCCAGATAAAACAAGGCACAAGTTTCTAAGAATCCCCTCCCAGACAAGTGACACAGGATGCACTTAATCCTTTCCACGAGGAGTTGTGATGGCACATGTGAAATGTCTACCAGAGAAGTTCTTTTGAGACTCTGCGCCCCAGGATTTTATTGGGGGCTGGTCACATAAGCACCCTCTACATAGCACAAATCAAAATCCCAGACTCCCAGAAGGAAAGCAGATGTTCAGCATTACCATATTGCTTGCACAAGGCATTTAGGTGCCAGCGAGCCACTCTTATTATAGGAACCTTCCTGAAATCTAAGTTCCCAGAGGCAAGCTAAGAGCTAACCCTGTCATCAGACCTTTCTAAGGAGAGCAGTGTCAGGCTTGGTAGGTTAACTCTTCTCTGCACAGGCGAACAGGGTCTATCCAGATAGAGTTGGCGGAGAAATGAATTCAGGGTGAGGAAATATCAAGAAAGGGCTCAGAAGTATGAAAAATGACTCAAAACATTTCATTCCGTGACATCTGAAAGCCCAAATGTTACTGGAACTACTCAGGATGTCAAATCCACATTCCTGAGGCCCTGAGATGGTTCTGGCATCCCCGAACAGGTATCATCTTCTAAAGAGGATTAGAGCAGTGATTGTGTTAATTCAAAACATTTTGCATCAATTGTCTATTCATTTATGTAAAGATGTAGTTCTAGCTTGAAATACCTGGACATTTGTCTCGGTTCAGTGTTTTATTTTCACAGTTTCTGACCATGACACATTTGAAGTCGTAGAGTTCAAAGTTCTCTGTTACAGTATAATGGAGAGTTTAATGTTGTCCTGGGGGGAGTGTGTACTGTCGGAGATGACATTTCAGAATATCGTACATTTATAAAAGTGCTTGACACAAGATGTCATTTTTATCACTAGTACTTACTGCATTAACTTTAAACTGTGGGACTGCGCTCTTTCTTTTTCCCAAACAGATGAAGACATGCTTCAGTGTCTGTCAGATCCTATACCGGTACAATCTAAAGCAGAACCATCCCTCTATCTCACTAGGAGAGAAATGAAAACTGTTAAGCTTATAAATATTTCACTACAGATTGCTATGTATTAGCTGCTCACTGTTGAATTCAGCTGCTGTGAAATGCTGATAATTCTCTACTGAGGGCTTGAGGACAACCTCTCTTTCAATAAATATCATGGCTTGTACTGATTTATGAGTTCCATGCATTCACTGGCAGACAAGATGGAATATGTTAGCCTTATTAATGCAATTGGTGCAATGTAGTCGAAGCACCAGGCCTCAATTTGAGAGATTTAGCTGCTCAGGTGTACTCCCACTGTAACATGCGTGGGCCTTAGTGATGTAGAAACCCACTTCTTATAAAATATTGTACAGATGATATTTCTGCTTTAGGTTAGAAATACATCAGAAGGTAGGCACATTTTGCTGATCTTCCACTGTGTTGATACTATTAGGACAGTATAAGTGAGTTTCAAAACTGAAAAATAAACAGCATAAAAACAGAGGAATATCTTTTATTGTTATCTTCTTTACTGAGGATAGAGTAGGACTCTGAAAGGAAAAAACGCAGACTCCCCTGTATTTGTGTCCTACTGCTGCTGTAACAAATAACCACAAACTTAGTGGCTTACAACAACACAAATATGGTATCTCAGAGCTCTGGAGGTTGGAAGTCCAAAAGGGGCTTTACAGATTTAAAAGACACTGACCTTCCTGCCTCCCTCTTCTGACCCTGACCCTACTACCTCCCTCTAAGAAAGATCCTTGTGGACCACATTGGGCCCACCCAGATAACCCAGGATTATCTCTCCACCTCAAGATCCCCAATTTAATCACATCTGCAAAGTTGTTTTGCTGTGCAAGGTAACATAGTCATAGGTTCTGGAGGTTAGGATGTGGCATCTCTAGAGGGCCATTATTCTGTCTACCACAACCCCGATAACTTTGTTTTATACAATCATAAATACTATAAATTACTCAATACCAATCAGTACTATTTAACCAAATTTTGGCCATTTGGTTAATATTTATTGAGCACCTACTATATACCTTATAATGTTCTAGATGCTGAGGAATAGCAGTTAGCCAAACAAAGTCTTTGCTGTCATGGGGATTACATTCTAGAAGAAGAGACAGACAAATTAATATTTGACACGTTCTGACTATTTGGTACCATGAAGAAAAAGAATGCAGGGTTAGGTGGGAGAGTGTGATAGTATATGTACTAAGAGTATTACTATTTTATCACTGAATATGGTCCGTGATGACCTCACTGAAGATGCAATATAATGTGTTGAATGGTGGCCTGCAAAAAAATCTGTCCAAATCCAAACTCCCAGTGCTTGTGAATGTGAGCTTGTATGGAAATAGCTTCTTTGCAGTTGTAATTAGGTCAAGGATCTTGAGACAGGATCATCCTGGATTTAGAGTGGGCCCAAAATGCAGTGATGAGTGTCCTTATAAATGCAGAACAGGAGAGGATGGACACACTGAGGAAGACCACGTGAAGACAGGCAAAAACTGCAGTGACGCATCTGTAGGCCAAGGAGAACCAACAATTGCCAACAACTGCCAGAGGCCAGGAGTGAGGCATAGAGGGGATTCTTCCAGAAGAAACGAACCCTGCCAATACCTTGATTCTGGATTGCCAGCCTCCGGAGCCATGAGAGAGTACAGTTTGGTTGGGCCATCCAGTTTGTGATAATTTGTTATAGCAGCCTTAGGAAACTAATCCAGGCGATGTTTGAGCAGAGACCTGTTTGAAATGAGAAAGCAAGCCATGCAGTTATTGAAGGAAAAGCAATATAGGGAGAGGGCACAGTAATTGGTGGACAGTGGTATCCAAATAACAAAAAGGGGAGCAGTGTGACTGGAACCCAGAAAGCAAGGAGGAAGTGTGTTTGAATATGATTTCACAACTATCATAAGGACCAGATGTGGTAGGGCCATACTGAAGATTTTGGATTTGATTTTATTTTTTTAAGATTTTATTTATTTGTCAGAGAAAGAGAGAGCACAAGCAGGGGGAGCTGCAGGCAGAGGGAGAAGCAGGTTCCCCGCCAAGCAAGGAGCCCGATGCAGGGCTCGATTCTGGGACCCTGGGATCATGACCTGAGCTGAAGGCAGACCCTTAACCGACTGAGCCACCCAGGTATCCCAAGATTTTGGATTTTATTCTGTCTGTACATTAGTATAATTGTGACCTAATAACATATAGAATTCTTTTTTCTTAGGCATGACAGTTTTTAACTGCCAGAAGGAAGTAATTGTGACATGACTCACTCTAATCGCAAAACAAAAGGGTTACATTCTAGTAGGCTCCAGCATATTCCAGTAACTTAACTATCAAATTTCTAAGTAATGTTGGCTGTGGCCTGAACTAAGGACATAGGTTGGTCCCTCCACTCCCACCCCACATGCATTATTTTCCTTCTCTGTCTGCGTATATAAAACCTGTTGTGTTCGGCTTCTGGAGCAGCACTGTTCTGTGTATTAGCAGTATCGCAGACATACTCTGATGCTCACACAAGATAACCTGCCCTGCCCATCAGTGAGAACAGAGGCCACAGACTCAGAATGGGAATCCTGCCCCAAATCTAAAAGCCAAGTAAGCTCTCCAAAGGTGTGAACTAGTAGTAAAATGAGTGAATTTAAGTTTCACGTCCCCTGCTGGTCTCTGCTATCTCTGACTCTAGATAGCCATAAAATATTATCAAGGGGTGGCAGAAGAAATAGACTCAAAAAATAATGAATGGCTTATTAAAACTTGCAATAGGGGGCGCCTGGGTGGTGCAGTTGGTTAAGTGTCTGACTCTTGGTTTTGGCTCAGGTGGTGATCTCAGGGTTGTGAGACTGAGCCCTGCATCGGACTCCGGGCTCAGCACAGCGCCTGCTTAAGACTCTCTCTGCCCCTCCCGCCCCCAATAAATAAAATCTTAAAAAAATTTAAAAAGCTTGTAATATGTGTGCTGATAGTTGCTAGAAATGTGCTAGAAATAGAAAATTGTAATGGGATAGAAAGTTATATTTCTAGGCAGATGTCTCTATGTTAAGAAATAAAGGTCAAGTCTTGGAAAATGAAAGAAAATATTCTAATGGCTTTGAAACTATGTAAGCGGTAGGATCCTCTCAAGGAAATCAGTAATGCACAGAAACAACCAATGCAAATTTATTAGGAGATGCTTTATTTCTTTAATATTTATCTCTCCCTCTGCTATGTACAATTTAAATATTTACATTGTATATCCATCAATGAAAGTAAAACCATCCTCTGTGTGTATATACTCTTAATAATTATATATATAGTGAATCTTAACTTACATCCCTCTGGACAGGAAAAAGAACAAAAGACGCATATAGATTTCATCTCTGCTCATTCTCCCGTACTCCTTTGTTTTGTTTTTCATCTCACATGCAAATTAAAATGTTTCTAAATGACAAAAGGAAATTTCAGTTGTGAGAAATTAAACATCAAATGTGAACTAAATCTTGATTTGGGATTCTCAGCTCATTTCACACCTCTTTCAAGGAAGCACCTGCTAAATTCATTTAATTCCAATGTAGAAGTCTCTGTAATACTTTGAGTAGATCACAATAATCTAGAAGTATGAACATAAGCAGAGGAATGATCCAAGTTCCTTGGACTCAATAAGTTTGAAATATGCTTACAGAAAACATGGCTTTAATAAGGGCTATTGTAATCCAGAACAAATATATCCACAGCCCACTAAATTATCCTCAGAGAGGTGGTCACCATAGCGTGGTTGTAGTGACGTAGAATGCCAGGGTTGGCATCAGAAGGCCAGGATTCTAGTTCTGCCTTTATTACTACTGATGTGACCGACTTCACACGGGTCACTTAGCTTCACTGTAATTCAGGTTCCTTAAATTTAAACGGAGCTGTGTGAACATAGGCAATATAACCACAGTGTCATTTTTTTTAAAAAGATTTTTATTTATTTATTTGTCAGAGAGAGAGACAGAGACAGCACAAGCAGGGGGAGCTGCAGGCAGAGGGAGAAGCAGACTCCCTGCTGAGCAAGGAGCCCAGTGCAGGACTCAATCCCAGGGACCCTGGGATCATGACCTGAGCCAAAGTTAGATGCTTAACTGACTGAGCCACCCAGGCATCCGAACCACATTGTCATTTTAGGCCATATAAAACGTGGAAAATGTTTCATTTTAAAATATCATCAGTGTTATCAAAACCATATATCTAGATACCTACAAGTGATCTAAGCATAACTTATTCATATAGAAGTTCATACATAGAATTCATATATAGACTACATAGACTATTTATGTTATTTTGAATGTGAAAGAATTAGTCATAGTTGTAAATTCTGTCACTGAAAAAAAGTTAAATACCTTGAAAGAAAATATAAATCAGTCTTTCCACTTATAATTTGATATCTAAATCTGCTTTATCTTTGGTTTGACATAGTTAAGAGTTTTATCCTATACATAAGGCTTATGATCTAGAGACATTTTTTGGTTTCTTCCCCCGTGCTTTTTTATTTTATAGTTTATGTACAAATAAAATGTTCTAGAAAAATTATTGCCAAATACATATATTTTGAAGTTTTATTATGCAAACATGATCTATTCTGCTCAGTCTTTTCAAATACTACATACTTGTATTTAAAATAATCTAGGGGCACCTGGGTGGCTCAGTCAGTTAAGCATCTGCCTTTAGCCCAGGTCATGATCCCAGGGGGTCCGGGGATCAAGCCCTTCATTGGGCTCCTTGCTCAGCGGGGAGCCTGCTTCTCCCTCTCCCTCTGCCCCCACACCTGCTTGTGCTCTCTCATGCTTGCTCTCTCTCTCTCACTCCCTCTCAAATAAATAAAATCTTTTAAATAAATAAGACTGATGGATCACAGACCTGTAACCCTGAAACAAATAATACATTATATGTTAATAACATTAATTAATTAAAGTAATGCAATATAATGGAAAAGAAGAGCAGGTGCATGTTCTTACCCAGTAGACACAATTCTTCAATAGAAGAATTCAGACCTTCATGGATGATCACAAGTATGTTTCACTGAAAAAATGTGAAACTTAAAAAGTCACAAATTTTCAGATGATGACAACTAACAGCAACAGAGACTCTTGTAAGAGAAGGTACACCTCTATGAGGTAGGCTGTAGGAGAATGAGCACCTGTTATCACACTCGTAAATGAAAATTATGGACTCAGGCTGGTAATTTATAAGATCTATGTAGGCTTTTTTTTTTTCTCCTCTTGGGTTATCTCCAGTTTAATTATTTTCTGTCATGAATTTTCATTGGGACTAATATATGCTACTGATTCCTTCCTAATCTTCTATGGCTAAACTTGCTATGCACTGTGTGGAAAAATACATCAAGTCACCTCATATGTGAGTTCGAGATTTTTCTTTTTCTTTTTCCAAAATAGAGCAAGAATGTATTTCATTATTTCAATCCAAAAGGAGTAACCCTTTTGAGACAACCCTTTTTGAGAGCAACCCTTTGAGACAGAGTGCAGACCTACTGCTCTCAGGGGTTTCAAATAGTGACACATAGGACGTGGGTGGTGCAGACTTTACATAAAAGGCCAAAGCAACTAGGTCGTTCTGTTTCTGTTTGTATTTAATATTATTTTGTTTTTGATGCTTTAGCCCTATTTTTTTCAAAGGGAAGCAATAAAGTTTGATGGAAGTTTGGGTGGAATGTAGACTGGGCCAATGTCAAGAGAGCTGTGGTCTGGTCTGTGCTACGCTGACTTACCATGTGCCTGTAGTTGTCCTGTCCGAAAAATACAAAACAACGGAACTTCCTTTTATCGACCTCATGGGGATAAGTGCAAGAAAAAGCTCCTGGAAAAGCTTTTATTTTTAGGAAGAAATGCAATTTGAAATTCTCTCTCATGTTTTGACTGAAAATAAACCTTAAAAAATGTAAATGAATATTGCTAGTCTGCCTTGAGGCCTGTCTCTAATACCAGAACCTTGAAAGATTGACTTGATTATACAACCTCCATTTTCTGGGATGTCATATGAGGCAGGAATTCTTGAGATGCTGGGATACCTGGTGACCAAGATAGACCAGTCCCCCTCAAAGTTTGTGTTCTGTGGAGTAGACAGACTCTATACAGTTAAATAAATATTTTCTCAGGTCTCGATAAAAGCTACAAAGAAAAGAAAGCTGGATATTGAATACAAAGTATTAGAGTGAAGGGGACACTTCCATACAGTGATGAGAGAAGACCTCACTGAAGTGGCGACATGTGAGTTGAGGATGACCGAGCCATCCAAAGATCTTAGAGATACACATTCCAGGCAGAGGGAACAAAAGGGTATGGGCCTCCTGAGGCCGGAAGGAGTTTGGCAAGATGGAGGAATTTGAGGGTTACTGGACTGGACAGAAGTGAAGTGGGAAGAGAGCATGGGATCAGGTTGAAGAGGCAGCCAGGGGCCAGATCGGACAAGCCTTGCAAGCCAGGACAAGGAGTTAGCACTTCATTCTCAGTACAAAGGGAAGCCACTGGGAAAATAAGCAGATTGTTAAAACACATTTCCTCAGCATGACAGAATTGGGGTGGGGAGTGTTTACTCAGCATATTACCCAGAAAAGTTTGCCCCAATTCATCTGTAGATTTCTCTTCACGTCCCCAAAGTTTTCTACTCTTGAGTAGCTAATCTCTCTCTTTCTCTCCCCCAACAAAAGGAAAACTGTTCTATTACATTCCCTTTTAACACCTTCTACTTTGGCATTCAGAGCACGTGCCTTCAGCCCCCCTTGCTGAGTATAGTCCCTTGGGAATATAGTTTTTCTTCTCTACTCCTCCTCTTCCAATGAGAACCATTGCACTCTTTAAAGAAATAAAAAATCAGGGGCGCCTGGGTGGCTCAGTCATTAAGCATCTGCCTTCAGCTCAGGTCATGATCTCAGGGTCCTGGGATCGAGCCCCGCATCGGGCTCCCTGCTCCACGGGAAGCCTGCTTCTCCCTCTCCTGCTCCCCCTGCTTGTGTTCCCTCTCTCGCTGTCTCTCTCTCTCTCTGTCAAATAAATAAATAAAATCTTTAAAAAAAAAGAAATAAAAAATCAGGCGAGTAAAATTATGCTATTCTGCGCATTACCTACCTACTCTGCCCAGGGGGGCACAATATTTATTTGTACATCCAGGAGTACTTGTTATTCAAAGCCATGTGGCCCTCCTCCTTTGGATTTTTCAAGGGCTTTGAGAGATGCTTCCAGATTAGGCATGTCCATGTACTTCAAAATTCAGTCCATCAGTTCTAGGACCTAGCACATGAGAAACTGTCTGTGCCTAATCTCATTTGGGTTTAGTCAGGACCCCTCGAAGGTCTTTTCAAAGAGCAAGAAAATGTGACTAATGGATAAAAGGACTCACGGTATAAGAGTGCCACAAATAAGGTGATGTCTGCTGGAAGTCTGTACAGTGGCCCAGGACGGGTGGCCACTGAGGGGGTCAGGACGGGAAAACACGTACCTTCCAGAGAGAGTGCACATGATCACTGCTCACAGGGGCTGCGCTGGTTTGGGGTTCTCTGGCTTCAAGCAGCTGAGGTCCAGCTGCTTCCCTACAGAGTTGGCCGTCAAATCTGCAGCCTCTTTCTCTTTTTCGGTCTTTGCGGGCAATGCAAACACAGCCCTCATTCCTTCATTCAATGAAATCTAAGATTGTTTGGTAATACTTAACTAGTTGTTTCTCCGATAACCATGTAATGAGGTTAGGAATTTTATATCTGAGTCCCAATATCTGTCCACATCGCTATGCTCTCCTGCTTTAAGTTGGTAAGAAAATGGGCCACCAAATCTGTATTTTTATTAGTTTCTTGTGGGAAAGGTGGAGAGGTTGCCTAAAGAAAAATCCTGAACACTCTAACCTAGTCATTCTCAGTAATTCTCCCTTTAAAATCATCTTGAGCCATCCTTCTGTATCTCTCTGGTTGTGTTTTCAAAATCATCAGGACCCCTGTCTGATTAACTGTGCCCCTGTATATCTTAAGTCCGTGAGTTAAGTCAGCCACAATGAAAATACACAAGTAGCTCAGTTGTTGTCAAGTGGTGACTGGGTACCTTTGGTATACCATCCTGAACAAGTAGTCCTAAAGATCACCTGTTTAGATAGTACTGCCCCTAAAAAGCCTGTTCATGCACCCACAAAAACAAAAGGCCATAATTCCAGTTCCAGAAAGCCAATGAAATATTGTAGACTCCTAAAAAGAGATTTTTTTTATTTTTTTTAATTTTTTATTGTTATGTTAATCACCATATATTACATCATTTGTTTTGGTGTAGTGTTCCATGATTCATTGTTTGTTCATAACACCCAGTGCTCCACGCAGAATGTGCCCTCTTTAATCCCCATCACCAGGCTAACCCATCCCCCTACCCTCCTCCCCTCTAGAACCCTCAGTTTGTTTTTCAGAGTCCATCATCTCTCCTGGTTCGTCTCCCCCTCTGACTTACTCCCCTTCATTCTTCCTCTCCTGCTATCTTCTTCTTTTTCTTTTTTCTTAAAATATGTTGCGTTATTTGTTTCAGAAGTACAGATCTGTGATTCAACAGTCTTGCACAATTCACAGCGCTCACCGTAGCACATACCCTCCCCAGTGTCTATCACCCAGCCACCCCATCCCTCCCACCCCCAACCACTCCAGTAACACTCAGTTTATTCCTGAGATTAAGAATTCCTCGTATCAGTGAGGTCATATGATACATGTCTTTCTCTGATTGACTTATTTCACTCAGCATAACACCCTCCAGTTCCATCCACGTCATTGCAAATGGCAAGATCTCATTCCTTTTGATGGCTGCATAATATTCCATTGTGTATATATACCACCTCTTCTTTATCCATTCATCTGTCGATGGACATCTTGGCTCTTTCCACAGTTTGGCTATTGTGGACATTGCTGCTATAAACATTGGGGTGCACATACCCCTTCGGGTCCCTACATTTGTATCTTTGGGGTAAATACCCAGTAGTGCAATTGCTGGATCGAATGGTAGCTCTAATTTCAACTGTTTGAGGAACCTGCATACTGTTTTCCAGACGGGTTGCACCAGCTTGCATTCCCACCAACAGTGTAGGAGGGTTCCCCTTTCTCCACATCCCTGCCAACATCTGTCGTTGCCTGACTTGTTAATTTTAGCCATTCTGACTGGTGTGAGGTGGTATCTCATTGAGGTTTTGATTTGGATTTCCCTGATGCCGAGTGATGGTGAGCACTTTTTCATGTGTCTGTTGGCCATTTGGATGTCTTCTTTGGAAAAATGTCTGTTCATGTCTTCTGCCCATTTCTTGATTGGATTATTTGTTCTTTGGGTGTTGAGTTTGATAAGTTCTTTATAGATTTTGGATACTAGCCCTTTATCTGATATGTCATTTGGAAATATTTTCTCCCATTCTGTCGGTTGTCTTTTGGTTTTGTGGACTGTTTCTTTTGCTGTGCAAAAGCTTTTTATCTTGATGAAATCCCAATAGTTCATTTTTGCCCTGGCTTCCCGTGCCTTTGGTGATGTTTCTAGGAAGAAGTTGCTGCGGCTGAGGTCGAAGAGGTTGCTACCTGTGTTCTCCTTTAGGATTTTGATGGACTCCTGTCTCACGTTTAGGTCTTTCAACCATTTGGAGTCTATTTTTGTGTGTGGTGTAAGGAAATGGTCCAGTTTCCTTCTTCTGCATGTGGCTGTCCAATTTTCCCAACACCATTTGTTGAAGAGACTGTCTTTTTTCCATTGGACATTCTTTCCTGCTTTGTCAAAGATAAGTTGACCATAGAGTTGAGGGTCCATTTCTGGGCTCTCGATTCTGTTCCATTGATCTATGTGTGTGTTTTTGTGCCAGTACCATACTGTCTTGATGATGACAGCTTTGTAATAGAGCTGGAAGTCCGGAATTGTGATGCCGCCAGCTTTGCTTTTCTTTTTCAATATTCCTCTGGCTATTCGGGGTCTCTTCTGGTTCCATACAAATTTTAGGATTATTTGTTCCATTTCTTTGAAGAAAGTGGATGGTATTTTGATGGGGATTGCATTGAATGTGTACATTGCTCTAGGTAGCATTGACATCTTCACAATGTTGGTTCTCCCAATCCATGAGCATGGAACGTTTTTCCATTTCTTTGTGTCTTCTTCAATTTCTTTCCTGAGTATTTTATAGTTTTCTGAGTACAGATCCTTTGCCTCTTTGGTTAAATATACTCCTAGGTATCTTATGGTTTTGGGTGCAATTGTGAATGGGATCGACTCCTTGATTTGTCTCTCTTCTGTCTTGTTGTTGGTGTATAGTAATGCCACTGATTTCTGTGCATTGATTTTATAGCCTGCCACTTGACTGAATTTCTGTATGAGTTCTAGCAGTTTTGGGGTGGAGTCTTTTGGGTTTTCCACATAAAGTATCATATCATCTGCAAAGAGTGAGAGTTTGACTTCCTCTTTGCCGATTTGGATGCCTTTGATTTCTTTTTGTTGTCTGATTGCTGTGGCTAGGACTTCTAATACTATGTTGAATAGCAGTGGTGACAGTGGACATCCCTGCCGCATTCCTGACCTTAGGGGAAAAGCTATCAGCTTTTCCCCATTAAGAATGATATTTGCTGTAGGTTTTTCGTAGATGGCTTTTATGATATTGAGGTATGTACCCTCTATCCCTATACTCTGAAGAGTTTTGATCAAGAAAGGATGCTGTACTTTGTCAAATGCTTTTTCTGCATCTATTGAGAGGATCATATGATTCTTGTTCTTTCTTTCGTTAATGTATTGTATCACGTTGATTGATTTGCAGATGTTGAACCAGCCTTGCAGCCCAGGGATAAATCCCACTTGGTCATGGTGAATAATCCTTTTAATGTACTGTTGCATCCTATTGGCTAGTATTTTGGTGAGAATTTTCGCATCCATGTTCATCAAGGATATTGGTCTGTAATTCTCCTTTTTGATGGGGTCTTTGTCTGGTTTTGGGATCAAGGTAATGGTGGCCTCATAAAATGAATTTGGAAGTTTTCCTTCCATTTCTATTTTTTGGAACAGTTTCAGGAGAATAGGTATTAATTCTTCTTTAAATGTCTGATAGAATTCCCCTGGGAAGCCATCTGGCCCTGCGCTTTTGTTTCTTGGGAGATTTTTGATGACTGCTTGAATTTCCTTAGTGGTTATAGGTCTGTTCAGGTTTTCTATTTCTTCCTGGTTCAGTTTTGGTAGTTGATACATCTCTAGGAGTGCACCCATTTCTTCCAGGTTATCTAATTTGCTGGCATAGAGTTGCTCATAATATGTTCTTATAATTGTATTTCTTGGGTGTTGGTTGTGATCTCTCCTCTTTCATTCATGATTTTGTTGATTTGGGTCATTTCTCTTTTCTTTTTGATAAGTCTGGCCAGGGGTTTATCAATCTTGTTAATTCTTTCAAAGAACCAGCTCCTAGTTTCGTTGATCTGTTCTACTGTTCTTTTGGTTTCTAGTTCATTGATTTCTGCTCTGATCTTTAGTATTTCTCTTCTCCTGCTGGGTTTAGGCTTTATTTGCTGTTCTTTCTCCAGCTCCTTTAGGTGTAGGGTTAGGTTGTGTATTTGAGACCTTTCTTGTTTCTTGAGAAAGGCTTGTATTGCTATATACTTTCCTCGCAGGACTGCCTTTGCTGTATCCCAAAGATTTTGAACAGTTGTGTTTTCATTTTCATTGGTTTCCATGAATTTTTTAAATTCTTCTTTAATTTCCTGGTTGACCCATTCATTCTCTAGTAGGATGCTCTTTAGCCTCCATGTATTTGAGTTCTTTCCGACTTTCCTCTTGTGCTTGAGTTCTAGTTTCAAAGCATTGTGGTCTGAAAATATGCAGGGAATGATCCCAATCTTTTGGTACCGGTTGAGACCTGATTTGTGACCTAGGATGTGATCAATTCTGGAGAATGTTCCGTGGGCACTAGAGAAGAATGTGTATTCCGTTGCTTTGGGATGGAATGTTCTGAATATGTCTGTGAAGTCCATTTGGTCCAGGGTGCCATTTAAAGTCTTTATTTCCTTGTTGATCTTTTGCTTAGATGATCTGTCCGTTTCAGTCAGGGGGGGTGTTAAAGTCCCCCACTATTATTGTATTGTTGTCAATGTGTTTCTTCGCTTTTGTTTTTAATTGCCTTATATAATTGGCTGCTCCCATGTTCGGGGCATAGATATTTACAATTGTTAGATCTTCTTGTTGGATAGACCCTTTAAGTAGGATATAGTGTCCTTCCTCATCTCTTATTACAGTCTTTGTTTTAAAATCTAGTTTGTCTGATATAAGGATTGCCACCCCAGCTTTCTTTTGGTGTCCATTAGCATGGTAAATGGTTTCCCACCCCCTCACTTTCAATCTGGGAGTGTCTTTGGGTCTAAAATGAGTCTCTTGCAGACAGCATATTGATGGGTCTTGTTTGCTAATCCAATCTGATAGCCTGTGTCTTTTGATTGGGGCATTGAGCCCATTTACATTCAGGGTAACTATTGAAAAGTAGGAATTTAGTGCCATTGTATTGCCTGTAAGGTGACTGTTACTGTATGTTGTCTGTGTTCCTTTCTGATCTTTGCTGCTTTTAGGCTCTCTGTTTGCTTAGAGGACCCCTTTCAATATTTCTTGGAGGGCTGGTTTCGTGTTTGCAAATTCCTTTAGTTTTTGTTTGTTCTGGAAGCTTTTTATCTCTCCTTCTATTTTCAATGACAGCCTAGCTGGATATAGTATTCTTGGCTGCATATTTTTCTCATTTAGTGCTCTGAAGATATCTTGCCAGTCCTTTCTGGCCTGCCAGGTCTCTGTGGATAGGTCTGTTGCCAATCTAATATTTTTACCATTGTAGGTTACATATCTCTTCTCCCAAGCTGCTTTCAGGATTTTCTCTTTGTCTCTGAGACTCATAAGTTTTACTATTAGATGTTGGGGTGTTGACCTATTATTATTGATTTTGAGAGGGGTTCTCTGTGCCTCCTGGATTTTGATGCCTGTTTCCTTCCCCACATTAGGGAAGTTCTCTGCTATTATTTGCTCCAATATACCTTCTGCCCCTCTCTCTCTTTCTTCTTCTTCTGGGATCCCAATTATTCTAATGTTGTTTCGTCTTATCGTATCACTTATCTCTCGAATTCTGCCCTCGTGATCCTGTAGTTGTTTCTCCCTCTTTTTCTCAGCCTCTTTATTTTCCATCATTTGGTCTTCTATATCGCTGATTCTCTCTTCTGATTCATTTATCCTTGCAGTTAGTGCCCCCATTTTGATTGCACCTCATCAATAGCCTTTTTGATATCGACTTGGTTAGATTTTAGTTCTTTTATTTCTCCAGAAAGGGTTTCTCTAATAACTTCCACACTTTTTTCAAGCCCAGCTAGTATCTTTAAAGTCATGATTCTGAACTCTAGGTCCGACATCGTACTAATGTCCGTATTGAGTAGGTCCCTGGCTGACGGTACTACCTCTTGTTCTTTTTGCTGAGGTGATTTTTTTCGTCTTGTCATTTTGTCCAGAGGAGAATAGATGAATGAGAGAACAAAATGCTAATAGGTTTACAACGTCCCCAGCAAATATACTGTATACAAATCAGAAAAGACCTGAAACCAGGGGAAAAGAAAGGGAAAAAAAGAAAAAAGAAAGAGAAAAGAAAAAAGATAAAAACAAAAACAGAACAATACGAAAAAAGCAGAATGTGATCAAATATGATCAGGCTAGTGCATAGATCAGTGCCACACACTAGATTTTGGGCGTATTTTGGTCTGTTAGAAAAAAGTGCCTCCTAAAATTTTAAAGGAAGAAAGACATATATGTACAAAATAAGGGTTGATACAATGAAGGGATAGAAGATGACTGTAAAGATGAAAATTATAAAAGATTTTATAAAAGGACTTAATAAGATAAGAAGTTGTTTGAAAAAAGAAAGAAGATTTAAAAAAAAAAGAAAGAAAAAAGGGAGAGAATGTGATCAGGCAGGAGACTAGAACAGAGCCATACACTAGTGATTTAGGGTATATTTTGATCTGTTAGAAGAAACTGTATCTCAAAATTTTAAAGAGAGAACAACATATATATATGCCAAAAATAAGGGTAACTACTATGAAGGGATAAAATATGACTCTAAAAATGAAAAATAAAAAATGTTTTTTTTTATTAAAAAGAGATTGATAAGATGTTGGTTGAAAAAGGGAAAAAGAAAAACAAACAGTTAACAAAAATTAACTTTGATGAACTAATGAATCATGGTAAAAAAAAAAGCCATGAATTCTATGTGCAGTATTCCCCTAGCGCTGGAGTTCTCCCATTCTCCTTGATCGGTAAACTTGGTCTTGGCTTGCTGGCTGTTCGGGCTGATCTTCTGGGGGAGGGGCCTGTTGCCGTGGTTCCCAAATGTCTTTGCCGGAGGCTGAATTGCCCCACCCTTGTCGGTCCGGGCTAAGCAAGCTGCTCGGGTTTGATCTCAGGAGCTTTTGTTCCCTGCAAGCTCTCCGTACAGCCTTGGAGGACCAGGGCAAAAATGGTGGCCTCCCAATCTCCACCTGGAGGAGCTGAGAACTCAGGGCCCCGCTCCTCAGTGTGCCCCCAGAGAAAAGCAGTCACTCCCTTGTCCCCGGTCTCCGGCCGCTCTCCGTGCTCACCCAGCCTGTGACCGAGCGTTGCTATCTGTGGCACCCGACCCCTTGTGGAGTCTCCAAACCCAGCAGATCCCTGCGGTGCGCTCCCGCGCCGCTCCTCCCGGGAGAGGAAGGGGAGTCTCCCCGGATCTGCCGCCTGTTGGGTCCCTGCTGGAGGAGCGGTGGCCCGACTGGGCCGCGGATCACAGTTTATGGCAACCCCGAGCTGAGAGCCCGCGCCTCGGCTCCGTCTCTGCAGCCGGCTTCCCCGCTCCGATACCTGGGAGCTCTGGTGCACTCAGGCTCCCCGGGTCTTTCTGTGACCCCAAGGGTCCTGAGACCACACTGTCCCGTGAGGGTTCCACCCCCTGCTTAGCCACTGGAGTGACGTCCCTCAGCGGAGCCGACTTCTAAAAGGTCCGATTTTGTGCTCCGCGGCTCTATCACTTGCCAGAAGCGGCCGGCGGAGGCCCCTCCCCCGCCGTCTATCCTCCCGAATATCGCCTCGGATTCACTTCTCCGCACGGCCTACCTTCCAGTAAGTGGTCGCTTCTCTGTTCAGATAATTGTTGCTACCCTCCTCTTCGATCTCCTGTTGAGTTCGTAGGTGTTCAGAATGGTTTGATCCCTATCCAGCTGAATTCCTGGGACCAGATGAAATCCAGGTCTCCTACTCCTCCGCCATCTTGCTCCGCCCCCCTAAAAAGAGATTTTATGGAGCATTTTGGTTAGTGTATCATACCAAAATTCTCTTAAGAATCCTTCTTTAGATCATTTATTACTCTCCCCATAGTTTCGTATTTAAGGAAGTCAAAAGATTTCTTGCCTTCTCTGTCATCCATACCCCTCCATGTTTCCCCTACCTTGTCTCCACCCAGTCAAGCTCAGTCATGCCTTGATCTGCACATAGGTCACCCTCTGACATGCTTCTACCCAGGGAAACTCTGGGTCCTTTTCTCTTCTCATTGCTTTTCTTGTGAGCTTGGTCTCCTTTTCCCTTGCCCCACCTCACCCCCACAATTCTGGTAAAGAGAAAATAGTAATAATAACGTGAAGCCATTGTTGGCTGTGGCTTGTGGCTAACAAAAGATTCATTTTAATTCAACAAATATGTCTAGACTGCCTACTCGTTATTATGGACTGCAATAATCAGAATTGCAAGTTATTCTTAAAACACAGTTAAGCTCTTGAAATATTTTAGCATGGGCGGTCTGCCTCGACTCATACACACACAGGGACTGCTCTTGAAATTTTTCTCATGGGTTCAGGGCCACTCCTCAGATTCACAGCAATGAAAACGTAAATGAATCTGCTCACTTACGGGTGACCAAGCTGTGGAAAAGTGATGAATGCCAAGCCAGCTTGCCAGAAACTGATTTATAAACCAGAATGCTGATTCATTAAATGAAACGGGAGATGAATCTGGTAAGATAACTGGCATCAATCATTTGAACAGGGCACTCCCTCTTAATGAATAAGTTCATCGAGGAGGACAAAATTGCAGATCAGAAGGATTCTTGGTACAAGGAATTAGAGAGAAGAAAGAGTGTTAAAGGGCATTCCTTCAAACTTGGGTTGCTCCAACAGTTTGTCGCCACTCTGGGGGCATATAGTCAGCCAGCAGCTGCCACTGCCAGTTCTTACCCTTCAGCTGGCTCTTCACGCTTCATTCACACCACCACCCTTGTCTTGGGGCAGCAGAGCCCCAGCATTGGGAAAAAGATTTAGGTCAGAATTTATTTTGCATTCACACCATTTAATCTCCTGTGGTTTTAAGAGAGAAGCCAGAGAATTCAGTAAAGATATTTGGGAAGCACCTTAAACTCATCAGTCACCTTTAGAAGTCATTTTTTATAATGAATTATTTCAACAGATGAATAACCATGTCAGTTTCAGCCTAATGCTCATTAGCTGTAATTTTCAAGAGGTGACAGTTTTTCCCAATCAATTTTGCAACTACTTTCTGAGTTCTTCAAGAGCAAGAAAACTCTCCAGAGGGAAGAGAAGAGAGCAAGACAGTCCTCTACAGAAGCTTACAGAAAGGTTCAAGCAACAAGAACAAATGGTACAAATAATGATGGTAGAGAATTAGGAAATCTTTTAAGAGAGTCAGTTCCAGAAAATGAGGTGATCACACACCCAAGTGTAAGAATAAGTGGCTTTCGAGCTGGACCTTGGACCTTCTAGGGCTCACAGGGTTTTGCCAAGAGAGCTGGGAAAGAGTCTGCTCGGCACTGTTGAAGAGATCTTGGGAAGCTTCAGTAAGAACAGCCCCAGGCGCATTCAGAGAAAATGATGGCTGGACCCTATTAGAAGACTGCAAGCAGCACACATAAAAGACCTAACAAGCAAACAAATGAAACAAATGAAAAAAAAACACACAAAAACCCTGTCCCTAATTGTAACCACAACTGATCAAGGTAGCTGCGGTATTTTGCTCTATTTTTCTGGGTAACACTCGAATTCGAAAAGCCAGGACAATTAAAAGGCAGTAGGCATCACGTGTAATGATTAAATATGTTTGGAGTAACTTGATCATAATCGGTCATCAGTTGCTGGTCCACAGTTAACCATTTGTTCCTGACAGTGCATTCTTAGTAAAAGGAAACATGCAGAATTAATATACAACCTTTAATTCCTGAACTTTTGGCAGTTCAGTTTAGCTCCGGAGTGCCTGGTTATATGTCCTTTTCTATTATCTGATTTCACTCAGAAGTGCTGTCATTTTTGGTATTTTAAGTGCTGAGAAGTCAATAATTAATAAGAAGATAGTTCGAGCCAAATGACAAGATTGTTTTTACTTTTCATCTGTCCCATGTAAATTCTGGAAAGGAATCTGGCTATATCTAATGTGACTTTTTTTTTTAATCTTCTCTCATCCTCCTCCCAAATTTTTAAGGTATAAAAGATGACTTTCTGGCCTCACAGAAATTGCCTTGAAATGTTTCTATAGTTAGTGGCAGCAGTTTTCCACTTACTTCCAGGAGAAGGATTCTATTCACACACTCTTCAGTCTTTCACTGGCTTGAGCAGCTTACAACAGGGAGAAGAATGTGACATTATCAAAGACTTTCTTCTGGCTTTTACTTTATGCTGTCTTTGAATAGCACGTACTACTTAGTACCTAAGTGCCGAGGGGCATGGAGATGGAGCGAACAGACGTGAGTGAATTTAACCCTGGAGACAGGGCTTTCTGAGATGAAGTAGGAAAGGCATTGTCGAGGTAAGAGCCACTTTAGGAATAAATGTTTCAGAGGATATTTTTTTTTATCTTAATTCATTCTTGGGTCAGCTCAAAGTACAGAAATATTGGAACAATATTATGCCACCTGGTCATTAGAATTGGCAGGGGCAGGATTGTGGGCTGGCCAGGTTCTGAAATCAGATGGCCTTCATTGAGCCCCCCCCCCCTTCTTTTTACTAACCTTGGCTTTGGGTGAGTGACTTACTTCTGTACCATTAGATTAATTTTCTCACTTATCCAGTGGAAATATACTTTCCTGGTATTACAGTAATGATTGAATTCATGCTGTGTGTAAAATGCTAGCACATTCCCTGGCACAGAGTAATCAAGCAATAAATGGCAACTATTAGTTAAAATAAGAGGCCCCATTTCTTTATAGCACCTCCTTATTTGATGTGGGTCTTTGTAAACCTCTTCTAAAAAATCCATCTCCATAGAGACATAGAAGACACCCATGGTTGCTACTGGAACACAATTTAAATATACTTCGCCATGCCCAGGGAAGAAATAGAGGAATTTCGGGACTGGTATATCCAAACCAGTGAATCCTGAAGACAGTTTTGGTATAGAGATTTCCATCCAGTGCATTTCTCTCTGTGGGAAGAGTGTCCTTCCATGTCACTGTAGGGGAAGGTTCATTACCCATTAATTGTTTAACCAGACAAACGGTAAACATCTGCTGGAATTCACCTATGGAAATACGGATAGTATGTGTGTGCACATGCACACAAATACAGCATCTAAGTGTACATTCATACACACGCAAAAAGGAAGAGGGTTTAATTGATTTATTCTTAATATCTTTAAATATACTCCTTTTTTTTCCTCAGGTCACACTTATTCAGTGAGAATTTGAGAGTTATTTTAGGGGTGTTTGAGTATCTATAATTGGCTAAATCTGTGTAAAGATGCGGGGGCTACAAGCCAACCCAGCTTTCTGATACGAATTGGTTATTTATACCAGGATTTTAGAGAGAAGGCAAAGTCCTAAGATTTAAGTTTTTAAAGCCCCTTTTCACAAGGGTAATGAATACTGGAACTGTGTGGGGATGGAGGTAGGGTGGGAGATGAGCTCTTAAAGCAGTTAGTATCTCCTTAGCCCAGATTTCTGTTTTCAGCACATATTTGAATACCCAAGTGTTAAGATACTAGATTATTTCCACACCCACCGTATTATTCACTTAGGCTCCTTGTGAATTGGAAGATCAAAGCACATAGTACAATGTCTGCCCCATAGAATTGCTCAGAAAGTGGTAGCTGTTATTATTTTAACTGCCTGGACAGTACCTGGGTCCCTCAGTTTCCCACCATCAGTGTTATTTTCTTCCTGCCACTATCTCCTGAGGCAGTTTTCAGTCATTTCTGGTTCACTTCTTGGGGAATTTGGTGCAAGTGATGGATCCATTCTTCAAGAAGAGTGCGTAGACCTACATGGGTAAAACAGGCAGTTTCCATACCTGTGTTAACGTGCATGGAGAGTTTCAGAACACCAGATTAAGAACTCTGGTGCTGGTTTGGAAACAGCTCTTTCCTTTTTTAATAAATATGCTCTGTTGGCAAAGCTGTGGAAAAAAGGGAGCGCTTGGTGCTGTTGGTGGGATTGTAAACTGGAATGGCCACTGTGGAAAACAGTATGAAGGTTCCTCAAAAAACTAAAAATAGAACTATGAGACGATCCAGCAATCCTATTTCTAGGTATATATCCAAAAGAAGTGAAGTCACTATCTTGAAGAATTCTCTGCACCCCCATGTTCATTGCAGCATTATTCACAATAGCCCAGACAGGAAAACAACCTAACTGTCCATCTGTGGAAGAATGGATAAAGAAAATGTGATATATACACACAATGGAATATGGTCCAGCCACAAAAATTAAGGAGATCCTGCCTTTTGTGACATGATGGACCTTGAAGGCATCATGCTAAATAAAATAGAGAAAGACAAATACTGTGTGTTCTCACTTATATGTGGAATCAAAAAGGCTGACCTCATATAAACAGAGAGTAGAATCGTGGTTTCCAGGGGCTACTGGGTGGTAGAAATGGGGAGATGTTGCTCAAAGGGTGCATGCTTCTGGCTCTTAGGTGAATACATTCTGGAAATCTAATGCCATAGTGTCTATAATTAACAATACTATATAACATACTTAAAAGTTTTTAAGAGAGTAGATCTTACAAGTTATCACCACAAAAGATGATAACTATGTGAGGGAATGGAGGTGTTAACTACCCTTATTGTGGTAATCACCTCACAATATATATGTGTATCATATCATCACATGGTATACCTTACGTATGTTATATGTCAATAATATCTCAATAAAGCTGGAAAAAAGATGACAACAATTATATATACTTTTTTTTTCACATGCCCTAGATTTGGTTTTATAAAATACTAGTCAACACACTCCAAGCTACTCCCTTGAATCCTTTCACTTGGCTCTTGAGATAAAGCCCAGAGTCCTTGATCCTCTAGTAACTGTTCACATAACCCTGAGAGCACTTTGTAAAGGGAAGGAGACAGGGTGAAATCTATCAGCTCCTCCTGAGGGGCTGGGACATGATGTGTAGCTCTGACTTCAAAATTATTCAGAATGTGGTAATATAATACGGAGTATCTATACCATGTATTACCTACCATCTCAAGAGAGTTCAGGGGCAGTACCCCATAATCAGAGTAATGCCTGCAGCAAAACATATGAATATTCGCACTAAGCGATAAATAAAGACTATAAGCTGTCTTTTAGCAGCTTCAAGGAAAGTTTTGCCACCAAATGAGTTACATTACCAAAAATCTTTCAGTTTTCAGAGCTTTTAGGAATTTCAAATTGTAAATAAGGAATTGGAGATCTAAGGCTAAATTTGGGTATCCAGGAAATTGGTAAAAGATTCACATTCCTTTCTCTTTCTACACTGCACCTAAGGGATTGTAAATTGGTCTTAGAAACAGCCCTAGATATCCTTTATTTATCAAGATGCATAATTTGTGAATTACATAATCACAAAGCGCAAATAAATTCATGTATATGTACATATATTACATCGCATTTATTATTCTATATAATTCCTCTTTTAGCAGCATTTACCAATGCATCCCAATAGCTCCACTTGAACTAATATAAATTGCTTGCCCAGCCCAATACGAACATAGAAATCATTGAAAAAGACTTGAAAACCACAGCTGGAAATTAGAAACCTATCTCTGCAATGAGATATTTTTATGCAAAGAGAAAATGAATTGAGTACTTGAATCCGGAGCCCCTCTCAGCTTCACTTGAAATAATTTTGCCAAAAAATTGCATGGCATGAGTTTGCTGATAAGAAAAGCAATGAGTTTTAATAAAATAAGTATGTCTAAATTTAAACTACCTCTCAGATTTCAAATGGTGCAAGGGAAAAACTTCCTCAAAGGTTTAAAACGTACTGAAAACATGAAAGGAAATGCATAATAAAAATGGTGAAAGTAAGCCAAATCTCTGTGTCTATATCCTCATGTTTATCCATCCACCTATCTATTTACCTGTCTGGCTAGCTATCTAGCTATCGTATTGTATTCAAGCCATTACTAAAATAAAGTATTACCGATGTAAAGATGTTAAAGACTGTTGCTGTCTTTCAAGGACAGTCTAGCTTTCATGTATGGAGAACACCTTTCTATGCCTCCTCCATCTTCCATCTATCAAGAATTGATTGTATACCTGCTGGTGCTCCAAATGTGCCAGAAATACCCTTCTACTAGAAGAATTTACAGTCTAGTTAGAAAAAAGTGCCGCTGGGGTCCTGTGGATAAAAATGGCACAAAATAGGCCAGAAAGTGTTTTGCGCATGATAAGGGTCGCTTGATTATCATACATTCGCATTCACAGCTAGTACCTCCAGACCCTTATTTTTCAATTTGGACTCCATTCAGATCCCAGAACCACATATGCCTTGCCGGAAAAAGAAATTATTAAAACTGAAACATACGAAATTGCCATTCTGTAGATCTGAAATGGCCAAATGTCAGAAATTTCATGCAGTTCACTGTAATGTAAGATGACTTGATCTAGGATCTACTGCCCTAGGTCAGTGACCCACTTGCTCCCCTGCTAACCTTGACCTTGGACATTTTGTCTTAGAGCAGCAGGCACTCCCCACCATGAATTTGTATCTAAAGTCTATGTGCCTCCAGACCTCCCTAGGGCTAACTGCTTGACCTGGAGCTTGGACACTGCCTAGGCATTTGGCTGATGGGTTTGTATCTGCCTCCTCTCTCCAGACTTGAAGGACCATAAGAATGAGGGCTTCCTTAAATTTTGTTCCCAGAGCCCCTTGTTCCTCATGCTAATTCCACTCCTGCATGACATCACACTTGGTCATCAACCCAGAGCTGTCGGAATTCAACCATCAAAATTCAGTTTTGATGACTCCCCAGTAGGTATTTTTCATCCTATTCACATTACCCCTTCGGCTGCATTTGACACTACGAGTCTCTCTACCCTTCCCCGAGGCTCTTTCCTTTTATAAGCTATCATGAAGTAGCTGCCTTGGTTCTCTGTACACCTGTGCTACTCAAACCAAGCAGTGGCCGCTCACCTCTTAGAGCTCCCCAAGGCTTTGTCTCCTATCTTCCCATTTTCAGTTCTCTCAGGGCAGCCTCATTCCAGAATGGCTCTGACCACCAACTCTGTGCTGATGGCTCTCTAAGCTCCCCCTCTAGCTCAGATTTTACTTTCTGCTGACATCTCAAGCGGGTGGTGCCACAGCATCACAGACTCAACTGTTCCTCCTCCTCTGGTATTTTCTTTTTCACTTGGTGACCCCATACAGTCAGCTAAGTTTGAACTTTGGAATTCACATCTGATCCCTCCCTTTCTCTTGCTTGCCTATGGCCAGTCCGCCACCCTGTCCTTTCTTTCTCTTTTAGCTAGAGGCTTCTTTTTTTAAGATTTTATTTATTTATTTAAGAGAGAGAGCATGAGAGGGATCAGGAGCAGGGTGGAGGGGTAGAGGGAGAAGCCGACTCCCCACTGGGCAGGGAGCCCAACCCGGGAGTTGATCCCAGGACCGTGGGATCGCTACCTGAGCTGAAGGCAGACGCTTAACCGACTGAGCCACCCAGGTGCCCCAGCTAGAGGCTTCTTAAAACTATTTCTTGGCTACTCATCTTTTCAGCACTTGCAGTGCAGATCATCAAGGCTACCCAGAGTCGTCCTCCTATAATACCTCTGAATGCAGGGGCACCTGGGTGGCTTAGTCAGTTAAGCGTCCAACTCTTGATTTTGGCTCGGGTCATCATCTCAGGGTCATGAGATCAAGCCCCACGTCAGGCTCCGTGGAGCCTACCTAAGAATCCCTCTCCTCCTCCCTCTGCCCCCTCCACCTAAAGGTAAGCTCATACTATCTCTCACTCTCTCTAAAAAAACAAAACAAAACAAAACACCTCTAAATGCAGTCCTTTCCCCTTCATCTGAGACTGGCAGGAGAAACACCTAGAAACTGATGCTGTGATAGCATGAATGATTTTTGTACAGCTTTTTTTACAAATAATTTCCATGTAAGAAAAGATTTCCTATGTTGATTTTTATTACACATGTTTAAAGTTGAGATAAAATACTTGTGCTTAAAAAAATTTTTGAACAGTGTTTCTAGAAGAGCTAAAGCTATGCCATACACAATGAATACAGTTGCCATTTGTTCTTACTATAAAACACTTACGATGAAATAAATGCTAACACTTCTGATGAAATAAATGCTAATGCTGGAATCAAATGTTTATATAGAAAAAGTCTTCAAAAAGATAAAGTGCTATTTAATATCTTCTAAAATTTATATTTAAAAATGAGATACATTTGATGCACTTTTATTTTTTATTTTTTTATTTAATTTTATTTTATTATGTTAGTCACCATACAATACATCATTAGATTTTGATGTAGTGATTCATGATTCATTGTTTTCATAGATCACCCAGTGCTCCATGCAGAACGTGCCCTCCTTAATACCCAATCATTGGGTTAACCCATCGGCCCCACCCCTCTCCCTTCTAAAACCCTCGGTTTGTTTTTCAGAGTCCATAGTCTCTCACGGTTCATCTCTCCCTCTGATTTCCCCCCCTTCATTTTTCCCTTCCTTCTCCTAATGTCCTCCATGCTGTTCCTTATGTTCCACAAATAACTGAAACCATAGGATAATTGACTTTCTCTGCTTGATTTATTTCACTTAGCGTAATTTCCTCTAGTCCCATCCATGTTGATGTAAAAGTTGGGTATTCATCCTTTCTGATGGCTGAGTAATATTCCATTGTATATATGGACCACATCTTCTTCATCCATTCATCTGTTGAAGGGCATCTCAGTTCTTTCCACAGTTTGGCTATTGTGGACATTGCTGCTATGAACATTGGGGTGCATATGGCCTTTCTTTTCACTACATCTATGTTGATGCACTTTTAAAATAGACTTAACTTTTTGATCAGTTTTGGGTTCATGGCAAAATTGGGCAGCAAATATAGATTTCACATATGCTCCCAGCACCCCCCATAACCATAGCCTCCCCCCCATTATTAAGATCCCCCACCAGAGAGATAGACTTGTAACAATTGATGAACCTATATTGGCACGTAATTACCCAAGTCCATAGTTTACATCAGGGTTCTTTCTTGGCGTTGTACATTCTGTGGGTTTGGAGAAATGCATAATAACATCTATCAACATTATATTACCATATAGAGTAGTTCCACTGCCCTAAAAATCCTCTGCGGTCTGCCAATTCATCCTTCCTCCCCCCAGTCCCTGATAACCACTAATCTTGTTACTGTCTATGTAGTTTTGCCTTTTCCAGAATGTCATATAGTTAAGAGTTGTACAATATATAGCCCTTACAAATTAGCTTCTTTCACTCAGTAATATGCATGTAAGTTCCCTCCAAGGCTTTTTATGGCTTGATAGCACATTTCTTTTTAGTGCTGAATAATATTCCATTGTCTGGATGTACTACTATCTCTGTATCTATTCACCTATTGAAGGATGTCTTGGTGGCTTCTAAGTTTGAGCAATTATGAATAAAGCCATAATAAACATTCGTGTGTAGTTTTTTGGGTGGCATGAGTTTACAACTCCTTTGTGTAAATGCCAAAGGAAATGACTGCCGGATCATATGATAAGAGTATATTTAGTTTTGTAGGAAACTCCCAAACTGTTTTCCAAAGTGGCTGTACCATTTTGTATTTCTGACATCAATGAATGAGAGTTCCTGAACCTCCACATCCTCAACAACATTTGATGTTGTCACTGCTCTGGAATTTGGCCATTCTCATAGATGTATAGTGCATCTAATTTTTGTTCAATTTGCATTTCCCTGATGACATACGATGTGGAACATCTTTTCATATGCTTATTTGCCACCTGTGTATCTTCTTTGGTATGGTGTCAGTTAAGGTCTTTGGCCCATTTTTTAGTTAAGTGTTTTGTTTTCTTATTGTTGAGCTTTAAGAGTTCTTTATCAGATGTATCATCTGTAAACGTGTTCTGCCTATCTTTGGCTTATCTTTTCATTCTCTTGACAGTGTCTTTCACAAAACAGAAATTTTTAATATTAATGAATTCTAGCTCATCAATTCTTTTGTTCGTGGGTTGTGCCTCTGATATTGTATCTAAAAAGTCATTGCTGGGGCACCTGGGTGTCTCAGACAGATAGGCGTTGGATTCTTGATTTCAGCTTGGGCCGTGATCTCGGGGTCATGAAATTGGGGCTCAGCACTCAGCACAGAGTCTGCTTGAGATAGTGTCTCCCTCTGCCCCCCCCGCTTGTGCTCTAAATTAATTAATTAATTAAAAATAAAACATAAAAGAAGCCATTTCCAAATCCAAATCATCTAAATTTTTTCCTATATTATCTTCTAGGAGTTTTATAGTTTTGTGTTTTACATTTAGGTCTGTGATCCATTTTGAGTTAATTTTTGAGATGAGTTTAAGGTCTGTGTCTAGATTCGATTTCTTTGTATATGGATGTCCAGTTGTTACAAAGACTATAGTAGCGCCATTATATTGCCTTTTCTCCCTTGTTGAAGATCAGTTGACTATGCTTATGTGGATCTCTTTCCAGGTCCTCTGTTCTACTATTTTGATCTGTTTGCCTATTATTTTTCCAGTGCTATACTGTCTTGATTACTGGAGCTTTATAGTAAGTCTTGATAACAGGCAGTATTAATCCTCCAACTTCGTTCTTCTCCTTCAGTATTTTATTGGCTAATCTGGGTCTTTTGCATCTGCATGTATAAACATTATAAACACTTTGTTGATAGCTACACAATAACTTGCTGGAATTCTGATTGGGATTGCACTGAGTCTGTAGATCAAGTTGTGAAGAACTGACATCTTGACAATAGTGAGTCTTCCAATCTGTGAACATGGAATGAATATCTATTTATTTAGTTCTTTGATTTCTTTCATCAGAGTTTTGTAATTTATTCCTATGGGTCTTGTACATATTTTGTTACATTTATACCTAAGCATTTCATTTTTGGAGGTGCTGATATAAACGTTAAATTTCAGATTCCGCATATTCACACTGGTATATAGGAAAGCAATTGGCTTCTGTGTACTACCCTTGTATCCTGCAACCTTGCTATAATCACTTATTAGTTCCAGGTGTTTTGGGTCAATTCTTTCAGATTTTCTACATAAATAATGTCATCTGTCAAGAACAAGAACAGTTTTATTTCTTTCTTCCAGATATGTATATCTTTTATTTCCTTTTCTTGACTTACTACTGCATTAGCTAGGATTTCCACTACCACGTTGAAAAGCAGTGGCAACAGGAGACATACTTCTCCTGTTCCTGATCTTATTAGGATAGCTTTGACTTTCATACCATTAAGTGTAATGTTAGCTATAGGTCTTTGTAGCTGATCTTTATCAAACCGAGGAAGCTCCTTTTAATTCCTAGCTTACTGAGTGTTTTTATCACCATTGAGTGTTAAATTTTGTCAAGTGCTTTTTCTGCATCTATTGATGTGATCATGTAGACTTTTTTTAGCCTACTGAGGTGATGGATTCCATCAGTTGATTTTCAGTATTGAACCAGCTTTGCATACCTGGTATAAATCCACTTGGTCATGGTGTATAATTCTTTTTATCATTTAGTGCAATTTAATAGCTTTAGGAGTTAAAAGACCTTTTGTAAAAATGAGCAAAAACTGGGGTGCCTGGGTGACTTAGTTGCTTAAGCATCCAACTCTTGATTTTGGCCCAGGTCATGATGTCAGGATCATGAGATTGAGCCCTGTGTGGGGCTCCATGCTGGGTGGGGAGCCTGCTGAAGATTCTCTCTCTCCCTCTCCTTCTGCTCCTCCCCCAACCCCGGCCCTACATTCTCTCTCTCTCTCTCTCTCTAAAAAATTAAAAATAAAAATATATAAAAATAAAAATGGACAAAAATAAGAGTATGAGTATGTGAGGGATGAGGACTGAAAAATGGTACAAGGTAGGTGGGAATCTCAGTATTGGTGCCATTTTTTGAACCTACTAGAAAGAGTGCGATGTAAAGTAACCCAAGGCACAATGCATTGTTCTTATTCCAAAAGAGTTTATAATTTAATTTGCTAGTGTAAATAAAACATGTAAATAACTCTGATACTCTAGCTGCATATTTTATGGGTTGTACAAAGCGGTCACAGGGAGTTAGGTGACATGACTTGGAGAAAATCAAAGTCTCATTTTAGCACTTCTTTCTTTTACTTGCTTTTGACATCTCTTTTGAAAACCCATTCTAAATTCCTGTCCAAAAAAATATTGTAGGAAAAAGGAGTATAAAGAAGAGGAGTAGGAAAGGAGCAAGTAATGAACTGTGATTAAAGATTAAAGCTTTTGTGTGGGGATGAGTGGTACATGGGAAAATCTCTGTACCTTCCTCTCAATTTTCCTGTGAATCTAAAACTGCTTTAAAAAAAAAGTCAAAAAAAGATTAGAGCTTTTTCAGAAGAACACTGTATTATAAAGGTTTCTAGGGAGCTCAGGGGTTACTGTGGACCCAGTGCTGTATTTTTAAGGTGACAATGGATGGAAATGATCTCTGGAAAGTACTCTTTTATTTTCCTTAAGAGTGGAAAAAAATTATTCCTCGAAGTGAATAAAAGAGTGTTATACTCAAATATTGAGGATATGAGGTGAAAACAGGACAAGAAATACTGTAGAATTAAGGGACTTTGTTCCCTTTTCCTTTGCTTTTTCTTTATTCTAGGAAGAGGTTCTCAATATTCAAATCATCTTTGGGAACTTTTTTTTAAAAATCCTGATTCTTGAGCTTCACCCCGAGAAATTAAATCTGAATCTCTGGAGGTAGAACTCAGGCATCTTTTAATAAACTCCCCAGGCAATTCTAATATGCCATCACAGTGGTGAACCATGCCCCAACAGATCTGGAAGCGAGGTGCCAATGAAGGGTTTAACAAAGAATTTGAGAGGACGTATATATATCACCTTCAGCTAATGTCACCTAACCAGCTGATCCCAGTAAGATTGGTAGGAATATAGCAGCCTAAATAAGCAAGGAGGGTCTCATATCTTTACCATTAAAAATGAGAAGGTTGGGGGACGCCTGGGTGGCTCAGTAAGTTAAGCATCTCCCTTCGACTCAGGTCATGATCTCGGGGTCCTGGGATGGAGCTCCATGTCAGGCTCCCTGCTCAGTGGGAAGTCTGCTTCTCCCTCTCCCTCTGCCCCTCCCCCCATTCGTGCTTGATCTCTCTCTCTCTCTCTCTCTAATAAATAAGTAAAATCTTAAAAAAATGAGAGGGTTGGATTTGATGATATTAAAAATTACCATTTGCCACAGCATCTTGAACTAAAGCTAAAGAAGTATACTGAGGGGGGGAAGAAAGGTTTCCCTAGCTATTAAATCCCTGACAGGAGATTCCTTCTTCTGGCCTGCATCTAAATGTTGGGTCTTAGTCCACTAATAAGCATACACTCACGGAAATATACATTAAATGATCTAAGCATTTGGGAAGATGATAATATGGAAAGTCAAATGTGAGGTTGGTATGTGGGTGGATGATTTCAAAAGCTCTTAGCTCTTGATATCAGTAAATGTATTATATTTTTCTATATTTTTCCTCCCTTATAACATTCATGTATTGTTTATTGCTTGCAGGGTACTTGTGGGTGTGTAAAGGCACCTCTCACTTATTCTCATTCTGAAAATGTGCCAATTCCTTGGTGTATAAGAAGGAAAGCTACAGTTGGTTATAAAAACATGATAGATGACTTAGGTGATTGTATTCAGCTGTAAACAATAAACGCTGAGCTCGGCAGATAGGCAAAACACAAGTGATTTACTAGCTATCCAAAGCACATGAGATTTGTAATGCATGAGACCCTCAGGCCCATCACTTCTCTTCAGCAATGGGAAACAATGTTTTGGTGAACAATGACATGTTTAATTTCCACTTTGTGTTGTAAAACAAAGAGGCAGCCTGATTTTCATTTTATTATGTTTTTTCTTTCATAAAGTTTCTTTGCATCTTTTTAGAAGTACACATGGTTTCTTACAATGCAGAAACAGTAGAGCATGTTAGAAACAATATCTATTGGTCGACATTTATTATTGGCTGTGTGTTCGCACATGGTTGGTGAGATCAAAATGAGAAACCCAGAGTGCTGTGACGGTTGCATTGCATTCTGATAGCCTCTCCAGAGAACTGATTCTAATAGCTGAGTGCATATTAGGACAGATGTATAGCCAGGTGCTTGCCATGGTTACATATGGATACTAAAAGCAGTCTTGGCATCGTCCAAAAAAAAAAAAAAAAAGAAGGAAAGAAAAATAGTAAGAAAAGAAATGTTATCCACGAAACTGAGAGTAAAAAATGTAGTTACCAAAGACCATGAACTCAAATCCCAACTCTGTTAATGATATATAGTGTGAATGCCATAAACTTTCTGCATCATTGTTTCAGCCTGTGAAATACTGACCTATTTTGCAATTTCAATGTGAGAGATAAATAAAACCTCTTCCAAGACACTTTGAAAATAGACTGTGCATTTCAGAATAAATGTTAAGCAATAATAATGATGGAATAGCTGACAGTGCAAATTTTAAATAGAGCAGAGTAACTTTCTAATTACGGGCTAAGTTTTATTCTTTGTAAGTGTAATTAGAAAGCGACCGTGTTCCTTTAATCAGAAAGTTAATTAGATTGTGACCTCTTTTCCTGTCTTATTGTCTTGGACTGCAGACCAGAAGTAAATTACAAATCCCACTACTATATATATGTGGCGATAGCCCCCCAAAATAAGACTGGTGAAACAGGAATGTGATTATACGACTAACAGATTACAAATCAGATAGGACCTTCATAGGCTATGGAATGGATCTCTCACTAGAAAAAAGTTTAGCTGCATAAGTGAAGAAGATACTCCTCTAGATAAAGCTTATATAGTAAAGTTCCTAAATTGTATCCTTCAGAATGCTGGTTCTCTTACTTAAGTATGCATGCATGAGAATCACCTGAAGGACTTGTTAAAACACAGATTGATGTGTTCTTCACACACAGAGCGTCTAATTCAGCAAATCTGGGGCAGGACTTAAGAATTTACATTTCGGGGGTGCCTGGGTGGCTCAGTCCATTGGGCATCTGCCTTCGCCTCAGGTCATGATCCCAGGGTCCTGGGATCAAGCCCCACATCAGGCTCCTTGCTCCGCAGGGAGCCTGCTTCTGCCTCTCTTCCCCACTCGTGCTCGCTCTTGCTATCTCTCTCTCTCTCAAATAAATAAATAAAATCTTTAAAAAAAACCACTGCCTTAAAATATGAATAGCACAAGGCTTAGGTATTATCTATTATCAAATAAGTTTGAGAGTTCTTAAAGTTGAACAAAATTAAGCTAGTTTCTTTACTGTGTGATATCTCAGAGGCTTTTATATGTTAGTATGCTTTGTGAATCTTCAAGAAGGATAAAGTATGCATTGCTCCTCAGATGTATTTGCTCTGCCCACCTGTTGGAATGCCTATAATTCATTTTAAAGTCCTTCAGCGTTAACAACATGACAGACTCTGTGTACTAATTAGCGTAAGCTAAAGTATAGAGGTGGTGAGTTGCCCTCATAGCACTCATTTCCAAAGGTGGACCCCATGAGCACTTTAGCTCTCCTTCCTCAGAGCTATGCCCGAGGTTTTACTGTTTCACATACTGCTATTTGAATGGGTTGTTGGAATGGTTTGTTAATTAGCATTAACAGGGGATATGAGAGTTTTCACTGGTGTAATTAGTGATTTTCCCATGTGGGCACTGGTTAAAGGATTGTAGAGACATCCCCTTGTATGAACAGGGTATACAAATCTAGTAAGGCTTCGTCTTTTAATGTGAGAAATGGCGTTCTAAGTTTGATTCCTAATTCTGGAAACTTCTTGATTGCCTGGCTCCTACCAGCCTAATTAGCTGAATTCGTTCTCTAATATTATCATATTTGCCTTTGGGTGAAGTTTCCATGCAAAATGATGTTGGATCTGTTTAAAAGACATTTGTGGCTTCATAGAGTTGACTGGCTGTTTTGTGCTTGCTTGTTAATAAATGTCTGAAGAAGATTTTGCTCCTAGGTGGCTCAAATTATAATCAAGGAGCAAAGCTCCTAAAGGAAGAGGCTCACCCTTCTCCACATCTAGCCAGTGGCGGCCATGGATATCTGCAGAAAAGGACATAATAGCTGTGTGCGATAAGATTGCCTTAGGTCAGATCACAACACTACCTCTGTTCCCCCTTCTAGTCTTGAGTCTTTGTGAAGCATTTCATACCACCAGTGCTGTTCAAGAACACATGGGAGAAAGGCTGTGTGATTATTTTCAACCTTTTAGAACAAAAGAGCCCTATGTCACAGGAAACCAAACAGCATTAGTAAACTGGTCTGTAGAGTCTCTATTGTGTTCTATGTGAAAGTTCCATGCAGAGTGAAACAGAAGCACAAGAAGCACAAAGAAGCAAACAAACAGAAAAGAGGTAATGATTTCGTGTTTACATTCTTAGTGGCAGTTCCCTAGGGAAATAATAACTTGGGATAAATAGTCAATTTTCCTTACTTGGTGGTATAAATTGTACTTTGTCTAGAACAAGAGTGCTCTGGAGCAGGAGGGTTTTAGCTGAAAAACTGTGTGCATGAATGATACTGGCAAATTCAAAGATACTCTTTGGTCTGTTCCTACTTGGCCTTCTTGAAAACAAGATACTCATATGGAAATAATGTCAGTATTGAGTGAAAGAAATCTCATGCTCAATATAATAAGGTTCAGTAGATGTCTCTGTTTGCTTTGAGGTCATTTCTGTTCATGCACTATTGTCATTTCAATTTCAAGTAATTATATGGGCTTAGAATATATAGAATTAGTAGGTATTTTTAAAAGATACTTATATAATTTGTCAGAGAGAGAGAGAGAGAGCACAGGGGTGGCAGCAAAGGGAGAGGGAGAAGCAGGTTCCCTGCTGAGCAGGGAGCCCAATGCGGGGTTCGATCCCAGGACCCTGAGATCATGTCCTGAGCCGACCTGAGCTGAAGGCAGACACTTAACCGACTGAGCCACCCACGCATCCCAAAACAGCAGGTATTTTGATGGCACAGTGGCCCTGATTTACACTGGACCTTGTGTGAATGCCATTTTAGGCCAGAATTAATAGAAAGCACTCTACTTTGGAGTTAGATTTGAGTTCATTTGTTGGCCATATCACTTACCAGCTCATTTGGGGGAAAGATACCCTGGAAAATTCTGATTTGTTTGCGTTGCAATTCAAAATTCCCAAAATATGAGTAATAAAACCTTACCTCATAGGATAACTCATTCATTCATTCCACGAACATTTATTGACTGTCTCCATGTGAGGGGCACTGCTGCAAGACCAGGGGGACAGCACTGAACAAGCTTATTCATTACTGTCATGGAGTCCTCAGCTAGTCACACAGGACAGCAAAGACCACCAGCAGATATGCAGTATAATACCTGGGGATTATGAGCTTTATGAAAAAAATAAGTCAGGATAAGAGGGCAAGAGAGAATTACAAGAATGCTATTTTGGGGCACCTGGGTGGCTAAGTCAGTTAAGCATCCAACTCTTGATTTCCACTCATGTTATGATCTCAGGGTCATGGGATTGAGCCCAGTCTGGGGCTCCACACTCAGCAGGGCATGTGCTTCTCTCCCTCTGCCCCTCCCCCTGCTCTCTCTCTCTCTCAAAATAAATAAATCTTAAAAAAAAGAATGCTATTTATTAGGACTCAAACAGCCTTTATGATAAATGGACATTTGACAGACTTAGAGGAAGTGAATGAGGTCTTCTGTGCTGCAAGATAAAGCAAGGCAGAGCATATGTAAAGTACATTGTAAAATGTCTGACACAGAGTAGGAATGTAGCAAATGGTATATTCTGCTCTATTATGATTACCACTGACAACATTATCACTGATGTTGATGCGTTTTCATAAACACTTAACTCATGCACATGTTTGGCAGACAAACTTGAGGAGATAATTCCTAACTAATAAAAGGCTCTCACAAATGAATTATCATTTAAGAAAGGGACCAGACTTCTTGATACCTCTGCAACGGAAGTCTGAACTCTGACCCCTGCTTTTGCCAAGAGCCTTATTATAATCATTGCAATAGTTTGTACTCTCAGGATATTGATAAGGGAGAGTGGCTATTAAAAATAATGTCAGCCATCACTGTCAGTTACTGATTACTTTTTATTCATCATGCAATGTGCTAAGTGTTTTACACTCACTATTGCTTTGAATTCTCTCATCAGTCCTGTAAGGTTGATATTGTTAGGATGTTCTAAAGTTACTTGACTAGCTTCCCAGGATTGGAGCCTGGAATGGGGTGAAAATAAGGCCAATGCCCTTATTTACCATATTCACAATGCAAAATATATTGGCAAAAAAAGAAAATTATAACACTCTTAAAACTGTACCTATTTCAGTTAATACCGTGGAATATACAACTAAACTTTTGCTCCTGACTTTGGAACCCAGACTTCTGTGTGCTTTTTGTTTTTAAATGGAAACTGTATTTTTAATACCAAATAACAAACATGAAAATAAGCTTTTGGAGAACAATATTTATGCACCAAGAACTTAATAGAAATAACAATTCTTGGAATTTTAAGCACAAAGAGAGCAAATGGTGCATTTTGACTTTTTAAAATAGTGCACCCTCCCCTCAATTCCATATGTATCCAGCATCTCTCTACAGTGTTGTAGATCACAATCAAATGCCTGAATAGAATCATTCATGCAATTCTAAATCACTACTAAGGCCTACTTAAGACATGGAGTTTTTATAATTTAGGTGTTGTTTGAGAAACCAAATACCTAAGACAGCTTATTAGATTTTTTAACTTTATTTAGTGGAATGACCCGTGCTACAACAAATGCTGTGAATTGGTTTTGAATTATTATTCAGAGAAGCCTGTGGCTGGCCACGAATAGACAGACAATTAGGAAGTGAATTTACTACAGAGTAAATCCCTAGTGACCTACTGTTTTTCTTTTCTAGTGAAGTTCCTCAAAGTACAATCCTATCACTTTTGACTCAAATGAACTAGTCACTGTGTCCCAAGTTGAACTATAGCGTCACATGGAAGTTTAATTTTTATCATATTTAATTTGACCTAGAGGAGGCTGGATCATAAAAAGGCACTATTATCTCCAGTTCTCCACACTTTAAGCATCTTATAATTTCTCCACCCAGAATGATTCCCAAGAGACCTAGTAAACTTTAAAAAAAGAAATTGGTCAAATTGGCCACCTCTAATTTGTTCTCCAAGATCTTTTGGCATCTCTTCCTTTTTATCAGTGCCTCTCACATGTCAGTGCATGCAGGGGACAGCCCTGTGCAGGGGGCAGAAAGTGGCAATAGTAAATCCCAAACATCATTCTCTCTGGCTGGGCCCCCTGCTCTAATGCTGAGTGCAATGCCTGACGCATAGTTGGCACACAGACAGTGTTAGTTGTTTGAACCACTAACTCAGTGAATGAAAGAATAGATCACCCATCCAACGAACAGACAACAGAAAGCTCACCTTCAACTTTCATTTGTTGGGAGTTCAATTCAGGGCCAGAGAACCAACTGGAAAGAGTATTGTATATAGATATAATAGCAAATGATTAATGATTTACATTTCTTGGAAACATATTGATATCTTACTTTGACTTTCTGAAAACATCAAACTAAAGGAACGGTTAACTGGAAATTTTAAATTCTCATGGGACAAAATTATGAGGGAGACACTGTGGGGATGTGACTGCATACATTTTTGGTATCTTTCTCAACATCCGACATCCCAGGAGTGCAAACTATGGGCTAGATTTCTACTCAACCTGTTGGAATTTCAGATTAACCAAACCATGTCCCCTTTATTTCCTCTTTAGACTTTCATCTGCAGATACATAATTCATTTGGAAAGCATAAAACGAGCACCACTTTTAAGTAGAGTATGGACAGGACAAAGGAAGTTTTTGAAAACCATCTTTTGAAATGTTAATTCCTTAGTCTGTGCGCCAGCACCCAGGAGTTTATATGACCTAAAATTTTAAAGCAGTAATTATAGTGTGACAAAACAATATTAAGTACTAAGATACACTTCAAAATTCTAAAGCACACTTCAGATACATCAAGGCACATTATTTGATAACTGTGAGATTGATGTGCAACCAGAAATGTCCCTGGCATTTTAGAGTTACGGAGTGTCAAATACTTACTGCAGATTTGAACATCAATGGCCCCACATTCCCACCTCTTATTGTAGGGAGACATCAAGAAGGGTAGGCACTGCCCCTAAGCTTCTTGGAAGGTCTGGTGATGGTTAATGCTGTCCGTAAACAGTCCCTGGCATTTTAGAGTTACGGAGTGTCAAATACTTACTGCAGATTTGAACATCAATGGCCCCACATTCCCACCTCTTATTGTAGGGAGACATCAAGAAGGGTAGGCACTGCCCCTAAGCTTCTTGGAAGGTCTGGTGATGGTTAATGCTGTCCGTAAACAGCAGAATAGAAGTCACCAGATGCAGCTGCATAAGCTGGGGTGAGACAAGGAACCCTGGGCCAAGCCTTGTGAGCTATGAGTCTCCAGCAGAAGCTGTGAGTCTCAGCACAGAACTCTTATACAGAACTGGACTGCCTCAAGCAAGAATCAGGGTAGTAACATGGGCTTCTTTCTATAGTCCACTCCCTACTATTAAAATGTGTTTGACATCAAGGAGGGGTACAACAGCAACTGCTATTCTCTGGATAACCAGGGTGAGAACTCTACCTTATCTGTCAATTACTGTGAACTATTTGAGAATTGTTAAGTTAGTTGAACTTGGGGCGGGGGGAAATAGAACAGGAGGGTCTCCTTGGCATGGTCTTGAAGAAGCTGCTTTGGCAGAAATGGAAAATTAGGATGGAGAATGGGCTTCCCTAAGTACAACTGAGAGTGCTAGCAAAAGAGTTGGAGCATTATGAATAGGGTCACAGTAGTGTGGCTTCTTTGGCTTGATTATGGAAATGTGATAGAAAACTACTGTGGGAATAAAAGACAGCAGTGACATAAAGAGGGAGTGAATGACAAGATGACAGCTACTCGGGAAATCTGCCTTAGAAGGTGGCCAGTCAGGAGCAACTCTGGAAAAGGACTGGTGGAAGATATTTGGCATGTTGAACGGATGTGGCGTGGTGGTAGATTGGATAATGAGAGCAAAATATACGGGGGTGTAAAACATCATTCAAAGTCAAGGAATCTGACTGTTGCCAGTGACAGAGAGACAGATGAATAGGGAAAGTATGAGAGGGAGGAAAAGAAGAATTTTTAAATGATTACTTTCAGTGACTGCGCTATTTTTTCTGCTTTGGAGTCTCGCAGCTCCCTGCAGCTGGAGAGCAGAGATGGTCCCACCTAAGGGATCCTGAGTGAGGCCAAGGATACCTACACTGCTCCCATTCAGTGGAAAGCTTACCGTTAGTTATGAGAGAGAGGATGCAGATGCTAAACTGATAATCCTACTCTCCCTCTCAAGGCCTCCCAAATCCCAGCTCCTGGGGGCTCCGTGTGTTCCACCTCCCAGGAAACCCTGTCCACCTCATTTCTGGTTATCCTGACTTGCATTCCTCATAATGCTCTGCAGACAGAGCCCCTCCTCCTTGCATTCCGATGCTGGTGCTACTTGATGGATTGCTCTTCTAACGACAATCTTCTGCTTGCCTGGTTCTCCAGGAATCATAGCAAGGATTTTTCCAGCACTCTGTCTTACTCACCTGGTCAGAACCCACTACCTCATTTTGGACTGACCGTTGATCAGTGCCAAGCCTAGGACCAAGGTGTGGTTTTATATAAGTGTGCTTCTTAGAAACTGTGCCTTGCCTTCCATCTATATGTGTACAATTCTGCCTCAGTCTCCAAGGCATTTTCCCCAGTGTCTGCCTCATCCTAGAGAGCTGCCATTGTTTCAAAATAGTTACAAACTACTATGTGTAAAACACACGTACAGGATTCCCTGCTATGTGCTTGGCATATGTTATCTCATTTAGTCTTTTTTTTTTAAGATTTTTTTTTTTTTTATTTGAGAGAGAAAGAGAACTCGAGCCGGGGGGGGAGGGGTGGTGGGGTCAGAGGAAGGGACAAGCAGATTCCCCGCTGAATATGGAGCCTGATGTGGGGCTCAATCCCATGACTCTGAGATCATGACCTGAGCCAAAGTCAGATGTTTAACTGACTGAGCCACATAGGTGCCCCTATCTCAGAGTCCTTAGTTATTCATTATGATTAGAACTTAATCATAATAAAGATCCTGAAAAAAAAGATACTATGACTGAGTTTTGCAGATGACAAAACTGAGTTTCACAAATATTTTAAGTCATACAACACAGGAGGTATGTAACAGAGAGGACTGAAAGCGGGCTGTTTGAATTTAAAACTTGCCTTTTTCCGGTGTCCTATAGCAAAACATGGGTAGGGACACATATTAGAGGAGACAGCTTTCTGCCTGTCACCACCTGTCCTCTTTACCGTGCTGAACCATGAGAACTCATAGCTCACATTCAGGATAGTTATATTATCCTTTTTTTTTTTTTAAAGATTTATTTATTTATTTTGAGAGAGTGAGAATGAGAGAGAGATAGAGAGTACATGAGAGGGGGGAGGGTCAGAGGGAGAAGCAGGCTCCCTGCTGAGCAGGGAGCCCGATGCGGGACCCGATCCCGGGACTCCAGGATCACGACCCGAGCCGAAGGCAGTCGCCTAACCAACTGAGCCACCCAGGCGCCCTATATTATCCTTTTTAATTGAGAAGTTACTAAGAGATATCTATAGCTTGATATTCTCTAAGATGAAATTGAGAAAAGAGCAGTTGCAACCAGAAAACTGGAAATATGGACTGGAGATTTATTGTCACACAGATTGTATTAGATTCCTCTTGCTGCTGTAACAAATGACCACAAGCTTAGTGGCTTAACACAGATTTATCATCTTACAGTTAAGTGGGTCAGAAGTGTGACACAGGATAAAATCGAAGTATCCGCAGGGCTGAATTCCCTTCCAGAAACTCTAGGGGAGACTCAGTTTCCTTGCCTTTTCCAGCTTCTGGAGGTTGCCCACATTCCTTGGCTGGTGGCCCATTTTCTCCATCTTCAAAGCCAGCAAGGTCTCGTTTTTCTAACCCTTCTCCCATCATGGCATCTCTCTCTGACCCCAGCAAAAAAGACTCTTTGCTTTTTAAGGACTCATGTGATTAGAAAGGGCACACTGAGATAATCTCCAATGCAAGGCCCATGACCTACACTACATTTGCAAAGTCCCCTTTCTCATGTGAGGTAGCACAGGTTTTGGGAGTTAGGAGGTAGGCATCTTTGGGGGGCCATGATCTGCTTTCCTCAAAGATGTTTTCTGAACCAGTGAGAACAGATGAGAGTCTCATATTCAGTATCAACTAGAGCCATTTTGATATACAACACAGCCACCCAAATGACAAGGAAATCCTCTGAGGCAGGGTAGACAGTGTTACTTTATCCTTAATTCTACGGAACTATAAGATTTTTCCTGTGTGGTGGCCATGGTGTCTTGCCTTAAAGTGACAGTGGCTCCCACACCTTGCTAGATAATGCCACATATTCCCACATACTCCAGTTCAGCCCACCTAACCATAGAAGGGGAACCCTTTTGCTTAACCAGAGCAAAGGGATTCCTGTCATTTCCTGTTATCCTCTCCAAAGGTATCTGATTTTGTGATAATTTGAAATCTAGACCTTTTTCTAAGTTATTCAAGTTGACATCTTTTCTTCCTTGCCAATTTCTTCCTATTTGGGCAACAAAAGGCTAGAAAAAGGACACATACTATGCACTGAATCTTCTACTAGTTGGGTCTCTCAGCAAATGAGTATCAGTAGTGTCTTCTATCCCCTTCTCAGATCATGGGTTATCCATTTGACCCAGGTATCCATGACCTCAAGTTACTCATCCTAAATTTCATCACAGCAAAGCATTCCTCAGGAAGAATGCTATGTCAGGTAGCTTTTCTTTAAATTATTATGTTATGTTAATCAACCATACATTAGCTTTTTAGCACAAAACCTAGAGATATCCTGCATTAAACAAGGAACTCTGTAACAAGTGTTAGTTTATCAGTCCTCAGCAAGCACCTAGCGTGTCTTGCTGTGAATTATCTTCCACCATTTCTTTTTCTGACTGAGTAACTGATTGTCAGATCCAGCTAACAATCTCACCTTTTTTGCCTCAATGAGCTGCTTTCCTAGGATTGACTCCTATGTGCCTACACAGAGCACAGTCCAGCATTATTTCAGACCCTCAAACTAGGTCAGAATAGATTCAGGGCCTTCATCACAAAACACTCATCTTGGATGTCACTGTCAAAATCAGAATTTTAGTTCTATCTCGTATTGACCAAAGAATAGAGTTTCTAATTTAAAGTAAATAATGGGAGAAGGAATGGAAAAGTAACAATATGGAACATGAGCAGGATGTGTACTTCCTTCTGCATCCTTTCTTTTTCTCACTAATTAAGACAGATAACACCAGAACCCTTTGGTCAAAACCCCCACAGTTGCATGTGGTTACTTTTGATGCTGCAGTATCACTAGAAGGGATTTGAACAGTCATGGGCTGGGGGACTAGGAAGGCAAAAGGAACCCAATCCATATGAATGAACCTTAGCAGCAACCCTGATCTATGGCACTAACTGACATAAAGTACCAAAGAGTGCCCTTCAGATAGGCTGTCTTTTTTTTTTTTTTTGCAGTATGTAGATAAATACCAGGTATTTCTACTTCAGCATATATGGTTACCAATGAGTATATACTGTCTTTTCATTGGTGTGGTTCAACTTGGTCCTCAGGTGGTCTGCTTGAAAATCCATTGCTGGTAGGCTGTGGTGGTGATGTTTCTATAGCCTGTGTTGTTTTCCTGTCAGTTTAGCGTAAATCAGGATAGCTGCCTCTCCTGTTAATACAGATCTCATTTTCACAAGTCAGTATGGATATAGATGTAGATGTTGAGAGCTTACCTAAGAGTGCCTGTCCAGTCTGCCCTTCACGTTAGGATAGTCTTTTATGTTAAGGCCATCTTCCTGTATACCATGACCCAACCATCTCATAAAAGCAAGACACAAATTCCAGCCCTAAAAGGCCATTGCTCCAAACCACTACTTCCTCCAACCATTAATTTGCTCCCAGTTGAATTTGTTTGCTCTCTCCATGTTGGAGGTTCCTGACACTCATAGTTCCCTTTGGATCTGAGTAGATTCTTTAGAATTACCCCTTGGCTGGTAAACCCTTGGTTATTCCTGTCTTAGTCTTCTACTGCCTAGATGACAATTCCCTATTGTAAATCCTTAGCCAGGTGGAATTCCACTCCCATCCAGGCCACCTGTAGACCTTCCCTCTCACTGCCATTTTCAACAGGCAATGAAGTATTTCATCAATGTTTGTTTGGTTGTTGTTTTTTTTTTTATGGAAAAGGGTATTTTTTTTACTAATTTTTTTTGGAAAAGGGTATGTTTTAAGATGGTTTAAATCTCTTCTTCGAGATATAGTCTAAGACTTTCCCCATCCCACCCCCTTTCTCCAGCTGCCTAACATGAATAATGTGGAATTTCCAAATTTTCTTCCAAAGTTCATGCTTTATTTATTCCGTTATCAAGACCACATCAAACCACATTATCATTCTTAGGATCCTTGAAGTAAGATCTTTGTGAAATCACAGTGCCAACAGAAGTTTTAAAATGAAGGTACTTGGGGCGCCTGGGTGGCTCAGTTGGTTAAGCATCTGCCTTCAGCTCAGGTCATGATCCCAGGGTCCTGGGATCGAGCCCCGCATTGGGCTCCCTGCTCAGCCAAAAGTCTGCTTCTCCCCCTCTCACTCCCCCTGCTTGTGTTCCTTCTCATGCTGTCTCTGTTTCTCTCTCTCTCTCTCTCTCTCTCTCTCTCTCTCTCTCTCTCTCTCAAATAAATAAATAAATCTTAAAAAATAAAATAAAATAAAATGAAGGTACTTGGGTAAAAGGAATGATCACTTACCAGGCATTTATGGATTCAGATTGAAAACCCATGATCACACTTTTCACCTCTAGCTTCTATTAAACAGTAGGTTCTGTTGCTTCATTCACAATATGCTATTGATATACTTTGGCAAAAGCATTTACAAAGACTCTTCCAGCAACATGAATAGTGAAAGAGATCCTGAGATAGGTGCTACGAGTATCTTGTGGATACAAATTTCCACCCTCCAAAAATCTCACTTTAGCATTTATCTTTGATGTAAGGTGGTGAATTTTAAATATAACAGGCTCTTCTGATAAAATACATTCCTTTCAATTTTTTCATTGTCTTAAAGAGAACACAATTTTAAGGGTTTTTTGTTTGTTTTCATCGGTTGATGTAAAGGCTACAACACTCACCACCCCCTACTTCCCTAACACACACACATACTCACAGTTCTTAAATTCACAATTGGTAAAAAAAAAAAAAATAAAATAACTGGTCAAATGCTTGTTTGCGTGGTATGAATGCCTTGGACATACTGCCTCCTGGTGATATGAATCAGTTCTTTTCTGTCATTTATTGTTCCTCTCAGTGATTTCTAGAAACCCATTTATGATAGAATTATTATTTCACAATGGTTAAATATTCATAAAACTGGTGATTTCAGAAGTGTGGGCAAAGTGCCTCATAAGATCATGCATTTAAGGAAACCGTACAGATTTTAAGACAGCACAGCCTCGAGTATCAAGTGATCTGAGGACCTTCTTCATCAGCTTCTCTGAGGTGCTTGTTACCAAAATTCATTCCCTAGCATGCTACAGATTTACCAAGCCAGAGTCTCTGAGGATGAAGCCGTGAAAGGAAGTCTGCCCCGGTGATTTACATGCACAGTAAAAAGCACTGAAGGAAATGTGATCAGATAGTATGAATATGAGTATGATCTGACACTTTTATTAGCTCGAGAAAGAGGGAAATGATAGAGGAAGCAGACGCTGACAACTCCAGTTCAGAACTGTTATGCCCCTCTTTGGCCATGCAGCTCTATGACTTGGACAAGTTACATGACTTTGCTGGTCAGAATGTCAATGACTATATAAATTGCATTGTGGGCTATTTTATATATCTATATCTATATAGATATAGATATATCTATATATCTATTAGATATAGATATATCTTAGGAGTTTTGTGAAGATTAAGTGACCAATGTAATGTTCCCAGCACAGTAGTAGACATGGAGTGGACCTCCGCATATTACTTTTACATTTCTTCTTGTTTGCTATCACTACTACTCAAAAGGGAGACCTGAAACTTCGAGGGACGTCTATTGGCAGTCTAAAGTTTCTTTAGGCCATGTCTCTAGGTCGTACAGAGATACAGTGTGTTTGCCAAAAAATGTAGTCTTTTGCACAATTCAAGGAATGAACACCAATATGCTTTATCAAATAGCGACAATGATAGTCTAATATTTGCAGACCTTGGGATGGGGCTCCTCTTAAAGGTTCCCAAGAGTCCTTCTCCACATAAATGAAGAAGTGTGTGCTCTGCACCTGAGAAGAATGCACGTAAGGGAGTAAGCTGCACAGAGAAGACTCTCTGAGGAGGAGAAATAGGGTTGGGGTCTCGTAGATTCCCCATGGTAGAAGAAAAGAGTAAGAGAGAGAGGAGTGAACAGGCCTGGAAACTGGCAGTAAAGGAGAGAAAACAGGGTAAAAGAGACATAAAATAAATAGAGCACAGAGAAGCTGAGTAGGCTGACAACTCATGATAAATGGTCCTTAGATTTTGACTCCTGATTCCTGAATCAGAATCCTGTACTAACAAACTACTAAACAGATCAGCCCAAATATGTTTTAGCACCTTCCAGAAACAGCAGAGTGTACCAGACAGAATGACCCAGAAATAAATAAGGCCCATCTCTGCCTTCCAGTATTTTGCAGAATAATAGCAGGAAACCTCAACACATTTGGCACAGGGAACGGGTAGCTAATCAGAAAAAAATGAAGCTTATTTCAATGTAGTTAGGCTAAGAAGAAAAAGCCCCATACTTCTTGTTAAAAATAAATGGGGTTTAATTGCTCAAAGTGATCCCAGTCCACAGATTATCACAGTAAATAATTGCACACCCATCTCTTTTGCAAATCACAAAGCAACCTGCTCCATGCACCTCAGATGCCTTTCCAAATCACCACAGAGGGAGATTTTTAATCATTTCAGCAACCAGAGCACCAGCTTTGTTCTCAAATAATGCCGGAAGGTTTCTAACGTCTGTGCTATCTGTAGCACTACACTTTTCTGACTTAATGTAGACAGGGGTATGGTTTTGTTTGTTTGTTGCTCAGTTGGTGTTGTCATATTCCAGAAACAGAACAAGCTGGCAAATCACTGCCACAGGTACAGCTATGTATCTACCCTCCTCCTCAGATTCCTCTTTGCTTGGTTGGGACTGCACGGGTGCTGGAGGTATGGCCTGCGTCTGCCTTGCATTCTTAATTTAGGTGAAATGAGTGGAGACTGACTCTAACACATGCTTTTTAAAATCGAGGATCTAAAAACGAGTCCCAGCTGTACCACTAACAGCATGGCACCACTTGGTGAGCATCATCCTGAAGGGTCAGAATCCCATCTTGTTTTTCCCTGGGAGAGATGATAAATTATGAACAAATTAGCATCAAGATGAACTATTTAGGGGTGCCTGGGTGGCTCAGCCATTAAGCGTCTGCCTTCGGCTCAGGTCATGATCCCGGGGTCCTGGGATCGAGCCCCTCATCGGGCTCCCTGCTCGACAGGAAGCCTGCTTCTCCCTCTCCCACTCCCCCTGCTTGTGTTCCCTCTCTCGCCATGTCTCTCTCTCTCTGTCAAATAAAGAAAAAAATATTAAAAAAAAAAAGGTGAACTATTTAGACTGGTCAAAATAGAAATACAAAATACAAGAACCACAGAAGTGCAGCTTTTTAATAACTGCATTTTCAACAATAGTCTAGTGAAAAAATAATTAAATTATTACATTAACCCCGCAAAAGGGCATAATCACTATATCATCACTAAGAAGACATTAGATACGAGTAAACAAGCAGGTGTTTGCTTGTTGACACACACATATTCTTATCTCAGGAATCTGATTCATTAACCCATAAAGTGAGTAAGACATAAGCTAATTGGAGAGTTCTTACAGTGATAAATGTCCAATGTGAGTGCAAGTTAGCGCTGATTTTTGAAATTATTTAAACAGATGGCAAAACTGTTTTTAATAACTTGTGAGTAAATTTCTATACCTTATAGAGTTTTGGTTTAAGGCTTAAACCAGACTGCCATGGAAAACACACAGGTGCCTAGCACTGAATCACTTTGACTTATATGGGAATGTCAGATCCAAGAGAATAGACATTTTTGTCTATTTTTGATCACCGGTGTAGCCACAGTGCCTAGAAGAATGCCTAGTGCACTGTGGGCTATTAGCAAATTTTTACAAAACAAAGAAACCAATAATACTTAACCATTTCATTACAGTTTCTCTGTCAGGATTACCATCATTGGCCAAGCCCGGTAGTAGGCATCGACATCTTTCTTGGGGAATAATATCCACAGAAAGATATGGGACTGAGTTCTAGCTCACAGAAGGTATAGAGCAAGGTGTCTCATGGGTGCCCTGTCTAATAATGGGCTCTACACAGCCTGAAGCTCAAACTAACTAGCAAATACAGACAGTTATCTTCCCCCCCCCCAGCAGCTTTCACCCTCTGTTGCCTTCCAGACACAACTCAAGGAGCTGTCCTTATTTTTCCTGCCCTTTACTTTCTGTGTTAGGAACTATCTGCCCTTCAGTTCTCCCCCACTGTGTTTCTATGCATTTAAGAGGATTATTTTTGTTGTACTTGTAACCTCATTTTGCCATTGATGCAAGACTAGAAATTTGAGGCATTGACATGAAGAAAAATGGGACCAATTGTCTGAATTCACTCTCTCTTTACCAGTTCATTCTTTGGCTTTTCACATTGCTAATGAGGACATAGGAGATTCCAGACATCTTTCTAACTATGAGGGAAAACTCTGAAATAACCATCCATGGTTTTGTGTTACCTACAACCATAATCCTTTTTATTAGCTAAATAATGAGGGGAAATATTTTCTCTTCTCTCTGAATGAAAGGCAACTATGTTGTTCTCTTTCAGTTTCTAGAATTTCACTTCTAAGAAATGGCTTTAAGATGTGTCAGTTACAGAAGAGAACTTTTGATTGTCCTTTGGTATTTTATCAGTGCTTAATATTTTAAAATATCATATTGTGTCTCTTACACAGTTAAACATACACTTACCATTTGACCCAGCAATCCCACTCTGGAGTATTTACCACAGAAAAGTGAAAACTTGTGTTCACACAAAAACCTGTACACAAATATTTATAGCAGCATTATTTATAATGGCCCCAAACTGGAAGCAGCCTAAATGGCCTTCCTCGAATGATCAGATAAATCAACTGTGGTATATCCATACCATAGATACTATACAACAGTAAAAAGGAATAAGCTACTAATATACAAAATAACTTGGATGGATGTCAAAGACATTATACTGGGGCACCTGGGTGGCTCAGTCAGTTAAGCATCTGCCTTTGGCTCGGGTTATAATCCCAAGTCCTGGGATCGAGCCCCACATTGGGCTCCCTGCTTGGCTGGGAGCCTGCATCTCCCTCTCACTCTCTCGCTCTCTGTTCTCTCTCTCTCTCTCTCTCTCTCTCAAATAAATAAATAAAAGACGTTTAAAATTTAAAAAAAAAAACATTATACTGAGTGAAAGAATCTGGTCTCAAAAGGTCACATACTATATTTGATTCCATTTATATGACATTCTGGAAAAGCTAAAACTTTAGTGATGAGGACGGAACAGAGGCTGCCTGGAATGAGGAAAAGAGGAAGAATGACCCTCCAAAAGAACAGTACAAAGGAGATGGGGGGTTAAGGGAACTGTTCTGTAACCTAAGCGTCATGGTGGTTACGTGTAAAACAGGTCATTTCGCTGTGTGAGAACTTAAAAAGTAAAATTGTAAAAATTAAAAAAAAAAACTCATTCTGTATGAATCTATACCGTAAAGAGATGTGTGGAAGGGTATTCTCCAAAATGGTATCATCTGCGTGGAGGGAGTGAGAAGACATTTATTTGAAAATAGTTATATCCTTTTTGAAATATTGTGAAGTAGGTTTATTTTTATTTAGAAATGACCAAGTTGCTTCTTTTGTTTAACTCATTCTCTTACAGCTTTTAGTTACTACAAAGACCCAAATCATTAATGACTATTTTTGTGCAGTATTTTTCTGGCAAGATTAACACTGTTTGTGTATGATGAGTGTTGTTATATTCCTTCATGCCAAGCTTGGAATCCAAGATGACAAGTGCCATAAGCGTTAAAAAAAATGTAAAATTAATAGTTTCATGCCTAAGAGCCTTTCTTTGCACATGAGATTAGTACACCATTCTTAGTTTCATTTTGTAGTGTAATCTGCCTCTTCGAAGAGCTCACTTTATTCCTTTCAATTGCAAAGCTGGAATGTTCAATATGCCTACAATAAGTTTAGAGAATTAAGTTATTACTACAAGGAAGTTTTCAAGACTCCATCGACTCACCAATATTTTACCCATACTCCATAATAGAGCAGATGGAAAGACAGGTACTCTCCCTATTTCCCTTCCTTCCCTGAACTCATCCTCTAATGCCTTTAAAAAGGAAAGCCTGATAGGATATCACATGTGCAAACAGATGTGCATGTGAAAGAAAAGTGAACGATTGCATACCTTTGTAGCCATATCTTTTTGCTCTACACTTTGTTTTTTTTTTTTAAGATTTTATTTATTTGACAGAGAGAGAGCACAGGCAAGGGGAGTGGGAGAGGGAGAAGCAGACTCCACGCTGAGCAGGGAGTCCGATGCGGGGCTTGATCCCAGGACCCCAGGATCGTGACCTGAGCCGAAGGCGGACACCCAACCGACTGAGCCACCCAGGCGCCCCGCTCTACACTTTCATTTCAGAATATAGCTAGCTTTCCCTATGGTAGCATTTCAGCAAAAGAAAATTAAATAGCCTGTATAATTAATGCTTCCCTTTTATCCCAGGATAGGTTCTTTCCTGTGTTTTGCATATAAAGTAACCCAAGGTCTTGGAGGTTTTTTCATTGAGATATTTGAGAAGAAATCCTTGAAATGGCCATGAAGTATGATCTCTAAAAGAACTATGTGCAACATGCCACTCAAACTAAACAAGAATAATAAAATGAGATAATTCAAGTGGATAGTGAGAGGTGAATGAACCCGTTCATTTTATGACAACAACTAAATATTTCATGTTTCCATTTTATGTCAGAGGTTAAGCTTTAACTGGAATAAAAAATTTCCTTTCTTGGTAAAATCAGTTGATTTAGCAGTTTTATGCATGAATTGAAGCTTTCAATCAACTTTTTTTTCCGTTAAATTTCCCTTTTTATGGGAAATTCTGTGCCTGATTCTTTTTTTTTAAACTTCACTGAAAAGAATCATAAAAGAGCACCAAATGTCTCTTTTTGTTGAAAGAGTTTTTTTTTTAAAGAGACATCACAAAAACGCTTTATTGTCTTGTTTGGAAACTATCTTTTAAAAAAGGCTAATTTTATACTGGAAACTACTATTAAAACTGTGTGACTAACATTTCAGTATGAATCATGGTCACAAACAGGGTCATTGTGAATGGCAGAGCTGAGAGCTGCTTGTCAACAACCATTCAAAACCAGATACTTGCATGAGTTCTGTTTTAATTTCCTCTATTTTCCTGTGAAAGGTAATCTTCCTTTCTTTCATCTCCAAGAGTTCCCCTGCACCTTCCTCTGGCTCTTCTCACATCTGAGCTCCCCCTCTTCTCACAGACAGTGACATTCTCCAGGGTCAGTGACCTGTGAATTTGGAGGGTTGCTCGAGGCACTGCCAAAATTCCAGTTGTTGGATACTCATGACAGCCCACAGCCTAAGGCAGAACAAAAGTGAGAGTTAACTGATCATCAACTAGGCTCAGACCACTGGGAGAAGCTGTCAGGAGCCAGGCCACTGAGTTGATGAACTTCCACAGAGAAGTCATAGGGGATGTGTGGAGCCACAGAGAGGCTGCCTAAGTTTGGAGTCATCAGCGGAGGGCTAAGGAAAGAATTTTCTGCGAATTCCGCTCTATTAAGACAGAGGTTGGGCTTTGAGAAGAAAAAAGAGCACTGATTTCACCATAATAAGACTTTCAGCAGTTGCTTTGCCCTTTGGCTAAAACCCTTGCCTGCGTCCTTCTCTTTGATTCTGTTCCAGTCTCATTCTTGAGCTCCCAAAATTGCTGGTCCGTGTTATTAACGACTTAGTAATATTTATTGATCAGAATTTAACATTTGAATAACTTACTCTTTTTTATATATGCAAAACAGTGATTGGGCAGGAAGAGATCTGGGTCCAAATATTTACTGTGGCACCAGCTGCTTGGTGACTCGGTAAAGTAATCTGAACCTTGGGGATCCCAGCTCTGAAATACCTCCATACTCTATACTGTGTGAGATGAGTGATTCCATAGAGGGGAACCCTTGCAAAAGTTATATGTGCTCTACTAATATATCATATATGTAGTAGAACTGATGCTAGATAGTTCCATTTATATAGCATTGATGGCAGGTGGACTTAGTTTTTTCTATGAGCAGTTGAAGTTGCTTACCAAGAAATAGTCTGTCTATATCCATCGCATTTCCTTGAAGCTGAATAATGAAATAATGAAATTATAATGAATAATTACTAAGTATATCTACAATCATTCTGTTTTTCTGAACACAAGTTTTCTCTACACTGTGACACTCACATTACTTCTGCTGACATGATGACCGTCAGACATTTTTGGGAGACATTGCATGCTGTAGTTAGGATCATAAGTTTGGGACCTAGTCCTGCATTCAAATTTTGGGTCTGTTATTTTTCTGTCTTATAATCTCAGGCCATTTATTTAATTCCCCTGAGCTTCAGTTACTCTTCTTCCACAAACTGGGATAAGACTAGTGCTAACATCAAGGGTTGAGAAGAGAATAATCTACAGTAAGTGTCAACAAACATTTTCTGTAACAGACCAGATAGCAAATATTTGAGGCTGTACAGCCCATATCACACAGTGTCTTTCACAACCACTCAGGTCTGTCTTTGTGTGCAAAAGTAGACCTAGGTAATATGTAAATGAATGGGCATGGCTCCGATAAAAAATAAGCAGCAAGCCACGGTAGCCCACTGACCCTAGGTTGCTAACCACTGTCTACATGAATGCGTAGCGCAGTTTTAAACATTAATTTTAATGTAAATTAAATTATATTAATCCTGTGACATAAATTTAAACTTACACCATGATTCCAGAATATATCACGATCATATGGGACTATCCTACATTACCTCAGAAAATGAAGTCACTAAATCCTGAAGGAAACTACCATGGTGTGGAGATTTGTGTGTGAGCAATTCTGCAGTAGAATCTGCTGATCTGAGAGGGAAATAATAATCATGAAACATTTCGCAGTACTTTCAAATCAACTACATCGACGGGCAGTGCTAAAATATTGGAACAAAAGTCAGATGAAATTTTCAGTAAGGTAGGGACCCATATTTATTCATGTTTCAAAGTATTTCTTCTCTGACTGTCATCGCCTTCCTAAATGTTGCTAAACATACGCACCTAGTCGAAGCCTAATGCGCTGAACTTGTAACGTTACATTCCTGTTCCTTGTCTTCCTAATATAATGAAGCTGATTATGGTCCTTGTTTTAGAATGTTCATCCTATTAGGACAGGCGAATTCATTGGCTAGCGAGCACACCCTTATGTTCACGTTCTTATCATTAGCACTCCTCTCGCTCTGGAGCTGTCGGCGTTTTCAGCCGAAATGCTTGCTTTCAGGGCTTTGCAATTCAGTCATAAAAATTAGGTGCAGGGAGAAACTTGACATATAAAGTCCAGACCCAAGAGAAAAATTTTATTACATTTTTAACAGGGAGAGGGTAGTACATTTGGCCATTAAAAAAAGCATAAAAATCCTTGTAGTGGACTTGCTCTCCAACGGACTTGCTCTCCAACCCCTCTGTCCTGCCATTATTTCAGACTGCATTTGTTCTCTGCCTCCTCTGCTCTCCATATACCCATGGAGGAGCCCTACGGACCCCCGTGTTCGACAACTTTACAACAAGTTCCCTTAAGGCTACTGTTCCCTTTCAGATTAGACCAAAGCAGCTTTTTGAATACCATTTGTCAATGGGAAAAGGAAATTTCAGCCTCTTGCTATATAGCCTTCTATGAATTCAAAATGTGAATCATTCGTCTGCCATAATATCGGAACACGGGGTATGACCTGCATCAGAATGCATGTTTTCTGCTTGAGCTCTAGAACTTGCTTGTGTGTGTGAAGACATTTCTTGGGTGCAAGGTTAAATTGAGGAAGCTTAACTAACATTTTCTAATTAACTACTGCATAGTGAACTCAATCACATTGTACTCTGCAACTTTGGTGAGATTACTCATCTTTATTTAAATAAACAAGATGGGTTATAGGATTGAAAGCTTGGACAATAACCATCCCTGCCCTTCCTAAAGTTGACACCCCTGATTTTCAAGAAATATGGTCAGCCACTCATCTAATTGCAGGAATCTGGTAGAAATGCATTTCTCAGAAAGGCTCAAGGATATTAAAAATAATGCCTGGTCTCATGATTGACAAGAGTAGTGTTCTACCTATTTAATGCCCAATTCAAGGTTATTCTATCCATTAGAGACAAAGTCTGTTTTTATTCCCTTTTAATTTATTTTCTGTATGGAATATATGATGTAGAACATGTGTCATGCCATACATAATATGTGATTTCCATTGACCTCCATGTTCTTGATTTTAATGACCGGGCACCATCCTCGTCTCCTGTGGCCTGAGAATAGCGCTCACCCCCTTCTGTGAGATTCCTTTTCCCCTGGCTTCCATGACACCTCACACTTGGGTCTCTCTCCTACCTCTCCGGTCACTCTCTCTCACTTCGCTCTGCTGGTTACTCCTATTCCTCCTACCTCCTCACATTGCAAAGTGCCGGCTCTTCTCTGCTCTCCTTCCAGGCACGCTCTTATCCCGTCTATATGCCAGCGGCTCTAAGTGTATATACCCAGCCCTGGCATTTCTCTAAAGTCACATATCTGACCGCCTACCCTCTCCACTGGGACAGACACCCCAAACCCCACATCTTTACAACCAAGTCCTGATCTTTCCCCACAGATCTGTACCACCACAGCCTCCTCTACCTCCGGAATAGTAGCTCCCTTCCTCAGTTACTCAGGCCAAAAACTTCGGAATCATTCTTGACCTTTTTTCCCTCTCACTCTTCACATCCACCGTGTCAGGGAATTCCAATGGCTCTGACTTTAAACCAATTCATAATCTGACCACTTCTCGCTTCCTCTACAGCTACTACTGTAGCACGAGGAACTTTTCACAACTCAACCATTCAAAAGCTCCAGATTATCCATTGTGAGCAGCAGTTCTTACAGTGGCCCATACAGTCCTACCCAGCTGAGTTCTCCATCCCCTGTATGACCACACAGCTGCCCCTGTCTGACCGCCTCACTCCATACCAGCCCCTGGGCCTCCTTTCTGTTCTTCTAACATCACCACATACTCTCCCTTCTTGGGAATTTGTGCTCGCTCTCCTCTGCAATACTCCCCTGTAACACATCTACCTGGCTAACACCCCTGCCTCCTTCAGGCCTTTGCTCAAACGTCACCATTTCTGTGTGCCCTGTTTTGACCCCCTATTTAAAATTGCAGACTCACCAGACTCACCCGACTGCTGGCGTTCCTGGCTTCTACTTTTTTTTTCCTTTTCCCATATATCTACTCACCTTTGAACACACTGTATCATTTTTGCCCATTCTCTATCACCCTGCAGGAGGACAAAAGTCCCATGGGAGCTGAAGGTTTTGCTTTGTTCTCTTACATATCCCAAGCACCAAGAGCAGTGCCTGGCACATAGAAGTAACTCAATAAATATCTAAAGTGCTAAATGCATGCATAACCACTGAAAAAAATTGTGACATATAACAATCAAAAGTCAAGCATTCACAATAGATAGCACAATGCCAAATGATTTGTGAAATATTTTAATTTAGGTGAGATGATTTTTTACAAGGAATATTTGTTTTAAATTACTCTTATTAGCATTTTAAAAGATTGATTTTTATATCATTAAGGATGGATGGTGACATTCTGTATTAAGCAAGTTTTTTATTTAAAGTCAGTGTAATTAACATATACTGTATTATTAGTTTCAGAGGTAGAATTTAGAGATTCATCGGTTGCATTCAATATTAAGCAAGTGTTAAAGAAATAATAGTTACATTGTCATAGAGTTCTAAATAAAATTTTTGCGTGGAAAATTCGGCATGTAAAGCAATTGCAGCCTCTTGATTTGGGTAATAAACTGTCCAAAAGAGATAAGCTCAGTTACAGATTTAACTAAGTGGCTCACAGCAAAAACCATTTTGAACATTGGCAACAAAAGCAAAAACATGGGAAGATTTTTCCTCAAAGTTTTGGATGTTGCTGTTTCTTCCTAAAACACCGTAATTGATTTACCTATGCGTGCCGACTGGCAACAAGCACTCAGCAATCCTTTTAACCTCTGGTTTATAGAACCTCTTGCACTGTGGGTTCGTTTTGCCTGATGTTCTGCTTTCTCCACTCCAGAGGTTTTGATCAGATCCAATTTCTCTGAATGAAGGTGATTAGAGGGTGAAAACCAGCAATAACTTTGCAGGGGCGGGGGGAGTAGAAGGTTCCATTAGGCATTGAATTCTATCCAATGTAGTTAAAGCTATTATTGGTACTGATTCAGAATTTTATATTAACTCACTGACAATCTTGAAGAATGATGATGGTGGCATCAGTGCTTATAACTTAATGATAATAGAATATGTTAAGTGCTCGAAAATAATAAAATAGATCTAGATTACAACTCCTCACTCAAATCACTATAATTTTTCAATTGTTACCATTCCCAGAATACAATTTTAGGTAGAAATAAAAGCAAGGGTTAGATGCAATATGCAGTAGACCTAAAAGGACCTAGAAGCCAGAGTTAAGTTGAAAATTATAGTCCCTAATGTAATGGTGGTGCAGAGCCTTTCATGAAAAATACAAACCATGAAATAAAATTTGTATGAAGCCCTTACTGAAACCTCATTTTTATACACTTGCTTTTTAGATAATTTGCATTTCTAATTTTACATCTTTAGTTGAGTGTGCCATAAGCAAAATTATGAAAACATATTTCTCATTAGAGTAGGTGGAATCCCCTGCATATAATTGAGCCTAATCAGTGAATAGGAATTTCCTTTCTGCAATGAATATTGTTGCTGTCCCATAATCTGTATTTTACTTACCTGTTAACAATGCTTTAGCACAAACAGGGAAGGAATTATTAATTTTTTAGCTACTAAAATAGCCTAATCATGTCTCACAACTCCCACTCATAAAAACAAAAATTTAATTAGAGTGAAATCACAACAGATTATCTCCTCAAATTATATGAACAGGAAAATTGTAAATTTTCAGCAAAATATATTTTAATATCATTCAGCTGTTTTGCATAAAGCACTTAATGTTATGAAAAAATTAAAAGTTGAACTATGTGCATAATAACTTATCCTGCTAAAGATACTTATGGCTGTATCTCTTGAACTTTCCAGACCAGCACACCTAACGGTGGAGCCAGTTTAGGTTCTTTATGCTTATTTCAGTGCCAAAACTATTTTGAAAATAATCTCCCATCGGAAGCTTATTGTTGCATTAGTTAATGAGCGAGATCTAGTTACATTGAATCTCTGGATTTAAAAACAAAATTGGGTTGACACATTTCAGGGCTTCTCTGATGAGTTGTCACGATATTTTGATTCAACAGACATTTGTAGAACTATGAAGGTACAAATAGCAAGGGATTGGTTTTGTTTTTCAATTGTTTTGAGCTCAGCCAGGAAGACTTCTAAACATAGATACCCAACATGATGCCATGAGGTAGAAAAGAGCAAGATTTTTCAGGTTATCGGTGGACGTTTTTATAAGTTCATCCTCTTTTAAGAGGTCAAGTCACCTGTGTCCAGTGATGGATGTGAATGGTCTCTGATACACAGGTTAGTCTTCCTTATTGTCTCAGGGAAGAATAAAAGGGCTTTATCGTTAAGAAAAAGATGACTGGAAGAGTTCTATATTTACAACCAATCGTGTAATTTTGAATTTGTCAGTCAAGTAAGAATCCCAAATAACTCATAATCCCTGTGAACTCTGTATGCAACATTCAATATCTATTCTTACTATAGTGATCTTATTATGAATAATAAAAATATTCATAACTTTGCCTTCCAGTTGTCGATAAGGGGCTCAATTGGGTTGGGGGGGGAATTCATCTGGCTTTCTACTCTTTCTGTTTTGGTTAAGATAATGACAACTGTTCTAATGAAGGGGAAAAAGAAAATCTTAAGAGCTTAATATAATAGAAGTTTATTTTTGGATCACATGAAATGAAGTCCATTGGTGGCACAGATTGTTGATGGAGGGTTCTGTTCCATGCAATCATTTAGGAACCCTGTCACATTCAACAAGTGGCCAAAGTCACCATGGGTATTGAAATCCAGACTGGACATTAGAGAAATGAGTGAGTTTTTTAGGGAAGAGGAACAGAATTAATGGGTCAGGCCTGGAAGTTTCATTTATCATTTTTGCCCACCCACCATTGGCCAGAACTCAGTCATATGGCTAACTTAACTGCAAGGGAGGTGGGAAATGTTACTTGGCTGTCTACCTAGAAGGAAAGGAATACACATTTGGTGAATGACTAGCCGGTCTCTGCCACTGTCATGTTTTGTTTGTTTGTTTGCTGTTTGTCTCCATGATGACAACTAACAATTCTGCATAGAGTTGGAAAATTCTTCCCTGCACTACATTTCATATATACATGCAATAAAGAGATTTTTAAGGTCTTCCCATTTTGATACAAGTATGTCTAAAGAATGGAAATTTCAACCACTGTTGTTTACAAAATTTATGATTTTCACCACCGTGTTAAGCTCCTTAAAAAAATTAAAAAGGTGAACTCTTGGAGACAGTGTCCTTTGTGAATGATGCAGCAGCCAGGGAATTGGGGGTAAAAAGTAGCCCCAATGAAGGCTACCATACTTCAGCTCTGTGTTCTGTGATGTGACCCCTTCAGTGTATATATCCTTCCGGTTACTTTTCCAATCAATTTCACACTCACTAAAAAATGCTTTCCTGAAAAATTCCTCAGCAACTATTTTCCATTAAACAATTGTTCAGAGGTCTTCACAGGGCCCACTTTTTAAATACTGAGAATCAAAGACAAACATCAACTCATCTAGAGGTTTGATACAGTCCTTTATGTAAGCTTTAATAAAACTATAGGATAAATAGTAGAAGTAACCTGAACCTAACAACCGGTTGTTCTACAATGTTTTTGAGCACTTTAAAAGATGTCCCTTGTTAGTGTCGATAAACAAAGGCACATTTTTTACAGCTCGCCGACCTCCTTTTGGCTCAAAACAGATTCTAGCATATTTACAATCCAAGTTTTCAACTATCTTCTCTTAAAAGAAGCATCACCTTCCAAAATTCTGCTTCCAAAATGAACTTTTTTGTTTGCGTTTTTTTTTTTTTTTTCCTCCACTGGCCAATTTTCTTTTTAAAATTGTAAAAAAAAAAAAAAAAAAAAAGCTCGGTTTTAAAATGCCAATGAAGAATGATGATTTCATGGAGCATGGCTTCATGCTTTTTTATGAGCCAGATGCTAAAATAAATGTAAACTCATCTACATCACCAAATTAAAAATTGTGTTTGAAATAAGAAACTAAGGGTATCCCATACAGTTGCAATTCGCTGCTGTTTATTCCTGACTGGAAGCATCTGGGCATTAAGTTTCATGTCTGTGATAGTCTTTCAGTGTTTCAGATTGTTCCTTCTCATTTATCTTAGTATTTTCACCGGTGTCAAATTTGCACTTCAAAATAACTATTTTTATCCGTGACCCATTTCAAAATATGATTTTTACACTTTACTGTAAAGATATCCATTCACAGAGGTTTAGTACAGCCCTTTCTGTAAGAATAAATACAAAATGAAACATAAAAATGTTCATGAGTATGAATTGGTGAAATAAGCAAGGATCTACGTATTATAACACTCTATAACTATCAGAATGACAAAATAGAGCTATTTGTACTGATGTAATCTAACTCGTACTCCGTAAGGCGTATGTTTGTGTGCATATTTATATATACATTTACATGTACCTATGCATATGTTTGTATATGCATACTAGCTGAGAAATGTACAGAAAGAACTGTTCCTATGGTTACCTGTGGAGTGAAGCCACAGCATGGAATGCGGATGGAAGCTTTTTATTTTTCATCTTATACCTTTCTTAACTGTTTGAATTTTTTTTTACCATGACTATCTGATCTCACATGTCATTCATTTTATATATGTGTGTGTATACATATATACATCCATATGGTATATATACATATACGTATATATCATATACACACAACCTGGTAGTACCTGTCTCTAAAGAAGTTTTTCTATAACTAAGGAATAAGAATGTTAAAGATGGAGAAAACCTCAAGCTCCAAATAACTTCGTAGCGTTTAAATTCTGCTTTTCATTTCTACCGTGCTCTGTCTGTTCCACTTACCAGCTAAGCTCATTTCCACCTGAGAGTTAAGGGCAACAGCTTCTCTAATCACAGCTGGGAAACTTGTAACTGGGAGCCAGGCCATAGCTTTAAACCAGCAGCATCCACGGAAACTAAATACCAGAAATTAGCAGCGGTTGCAAAATGTAGTCCCAGCCCACTCCCCCTCCTTTCTAATTAGTCACTAACTGTTTCCTAACTGTGTGCAGCCAGGCTGCAGTGATTGGGGTAGGAAGAGCACAGACCTTTTTGAATAAGGCACGGCTTATTCTGGAATAAGGTGAGGCTACCCAAAACCTAACTGCCGTTAAATTGAGGTAAGAGTTCCTATTACTTCTATCAAATTCATTCTGCCCCAGGAAAAAGATGATTTGATCCTAATTATGCTAACAGCATTTCAAGAGCCTCCAGAGAAAATGCCTCTTTTCCAAAATGCAGATCACTAAATCGTACTGTACTATTTAACAATGCCTGCCATGCAGATTTTGAGGCTTCATCCCAACTTAACTTGTTTTAGCCATCTTAGGATTCCAGTCCATAGTTTTCTCCAAATTCTGTTCACCCTTTAGTGCCTAGGACACAATCTCTAGGCATACAGGTCTTCAAACCCTCATGACTCCTCTTAGCCATTCAAGAGAGCCCAGGTTCCAGCTGGGGTCTGGCCTGACACTCCCTCTGAAGGCTTACATTTCCTTCTGTGGCAACAGGCAAAACCCACAGGTACCCGAACCTGCTGTGCACCTAAGTCATCAGAAAAGCTTGTGACATAAATGGATTCTTGATTTCTGGGGTATGCTGATACCCAGACAGGTCTGAAATCCCTTCTCTGGGTTCACTGCTTCTGAGTCCCATGTCGTGGAGCACCACCAGTGTTGCCTCATCCCTTCTTCCTGACAGAGGGGTCCCTTTTCCTTATGAACTATTCAACTCATTAAGGACAGTATAAAAAGGGGGGTCACCATTAGTATCCACTGAGAGGCTTTTTAGCCCAAAGTGGGAGACATGGCTTTTGGGCCCAGAATCCTCCTTATAGGCTCTGAGGCTCAGGACTCCATGAGCCTCCTCTGGTAGATCTCATTCCGAAGGATGTATTGGTGATGTCATTCATTGATGGACATTGTTATAGTCGTGTAGGTTTTAGGAAGGGGGCTTCTGTTACTAAGAACTACTCAAAAGATTATTACCCTTAGCAATGAGTAAGAGACCCAGATTAAAATGAAAATCTTCACTTAAGAGATTGGAGTTTGATGGTTTGATTTACAGTGTGAGTTGCAATGCCTATAAAAATCTTCCACAGTTATCTGAAAGTTTACATGGGAGGAAACACTTTTTTCTAAGTAAAAAGGAGATGAGTACAATGCCAATGTAATTTATCTTAAGAGACTTTAGCCTGTAGTCAAGGAAGATTGGGGAAATTTTTCGTTGATCGTGCATGACTAGTAATACCATTTCAAAGGACTTGCTAGACATAGAAAGCCATTGTTAAATAATTTTACACATGGCCCATACTCATAGATTTGAAACACAATGTTGGGAGATAGTCCATAAGACAAAGTATGAATTTTTATGCTGATAGGCATAGTTGCTCATAGGTTCCAGAAGTGTTAGATACAATATTGTGGCTTTGATTACATAACACATTTTCTATTCCCACTCAAATGTGGTTTAACATACTTGCCTGGATTTGGATTCTAATTTATCTGCCTTAGACTCTCACATAGGTATGCAATTACTTTTTTCAGTATTGAGAAGAATACGTTACTGTGAGCAGTTCCTGAAAATAGGACAGTATTTCATAGATCTCTGGAATTGAAGGTTTGTTTTTTATTTGTTACCTTGTTTGCTTGTGAATGACCATAAAGTAAATCCTCTATGGGACAAGGAAAAATATCTTATGTTTCCTTATGGATTTAATCTCTGAAACTTTTACACTATCACCAATGATGTCCTGGGAGTCCTTGGAGCTAAAATAACAGGATGTACCCTTCATAAATTTTTATTTAGATGCAACCCTTGCTTGCAAATAAGTTTACAGTCTGGTAAAGAAGCAAAGTCATAATGAACCTGAAGAAATGGACTGAATTTAGACAGTATCTAGAGAATATAGCAAAGGCTTGTATGGCCACTTGGGAAGATGATGGGAGAAATTGATGGGAATATTTGATAAAGGCTTTCTGGATGGTTTGGATCAAGTCTAAGTTCTAAAAGACAGCCCTGGAATGGTAGGTAAGACAGCAACTTCAAGTGAGATTGGAGATGGGAAAACAATTGAGAATGGAAGGTGGCAAGAGAGGGTGTGTCTCATACTGAAATTCATCAGAACAGCACAGCAGTAAAGAGCCTTCACTTTTAGCCCTTGCTCTTTTATCTTTTGGATCGGTCAACCTTGAGTTCAGTGCTTATGGAGACTAATACAGAATGAAGGGAAACATGGCACCATCTATTAACTCAAAAAGCCTGGAAACGTTGGGTGTGTGGAAAGAAAACATGGCAATATGAAAATCAAGTAGGGGAACTCTTGTTAGGAGAAAACTAGTTCTGTTTTATCAAGGGATACTTTGTATCTTGGTACCTAGTAGGCACTGGATTTGTTACGGCTGTGTATCATCATTTTTACCAGTACTAACACTCCCTACTTATTGAGCGATTATTCTCTGCGCTAATTTACAATGTGCTTATGTGCTCTATATACCTGATTCACACGTTTAATCCTCATAATAAACCCAGGAGTTAAATATTCTTACACTCAGTTTTCCAAATGAGAAGGTTAAAGTATTAGAGAGGTTAAGTGACATAACTTGGTTAAGGTCAGAGACAATATGTGGTTGAGTTTTATTTGGACATAGATTTAGCTGACTTAGGGACCTGGATTCCAAACACTACCCTGATGCTTTAGAATAGGGATTACAAATTGATGACCAGAGCACAAAATCAACCAGGGGATCTGCTTTGTTCAGCCCACATTGTGTGTTTTCAGAGACTTTGAATGTGCATTTTTATAAAGAGTGTTAACTGGTGTCACTGTGCATCATTGCCTTAAACCATCTCGGCATATAAGATTTCAGTCACTTGTTTAACAAGGTTATAGGTTGAATATTTCCCTAGTTTATCTAAAATTTATTTATATTTAAACTAAAAAGTATAAACATATATATAATTTTATTTATTTTATATACATACATATAAACAAACTAGTGCAACACATATTTAAAGAAAGTTCCCTCATTTATGCTGAAGAATACAAAGAGGAAACATCATTTGGGGAAAATAGTACATTCTTAAAGTATCCAGTGGCATTGATTTTGCAATCTTGAGGTGACAAGTTTTCAAAGATTCCTTTTTTCTATTCTCATTTCACATCTTGCTTTCCATGAGTGCGCACAGCCAGAGGGATTCTCTTCTGTAATCCCCATCCATATGCCTCTGCCAGCCAATTAATTGTTCATTAATGCATCAACCTAGGTGTTAATTTGTTGACAGACAGACACATTTAAGAAAGAGGTAGGAGAAACCATAATCACAGTGAATTTATTGTCAAATTTCTTGTCCCAAGTATGTATTTTCAGCTACTGTGATAATTTCTCATTGACGTTCTATTATGACTATAGTTTGCTTTTGTTTTATATTATCTTCCATTATGAAACTGCATTTTGTTTTCAGAATAAGGACATTTTGAGGGAGTGGCTATTCTTTAAAAATTCATTTTTGACTTTCCCACAAGTTGGTGAACCAGTTAATATTCAAATGTGAGTAAAATTATGTTATACTCCTAAAGGTCTATAATAAGTCCATTAACTAGAGAAAGAATGGTTGAAAATTTAGACGATATAACCAGTGATTTTAATACAGAAGTGGTTTTCACATTTTTAGCACATAAAACTAATTTTAAGATGGATTTATGAAATTCCAGGTAAACATTATGATAAAGCTTCACAAATGATATCTTAATATCTTAAACAGAATAGCTTATTTTTTAAAACTTTTAGCCTCTTTATTGTCATTGGATAAATCATCAGTGTTTCAGTTATTTCTTTTCAAAGGTCCCAGCAGGACAAACATGTTTGTTTTGACAAACAACTGTAGGTTTTCATTTCTATTCACTCAAATAGACAAAAAAAAAAAAAAAGACATCTAAAAGCAGCATGAATCCCCCAACACCTTCCTGTGAGATTATAACACATATATAAAATAATTAGTATTTTCTAATATCATATTTTAAGCAGATCACAGGTCCTTAATCCAGGATTCTTGGGTGTATGAATGAATTTCAAGGGGCTTTAAAATTGTAAACATACAAAATATTTTCATGGCTGGGCAAGGACTTTTTCTTTCATCATCAGTTCTTTCAAGAAAATGGAATGCCAAAAAATTTAAGGCTGACTTGGAAGAAGGAATTAGTGGTTACTGGGATGAGGCTTTCTTACTGAACTGTCCCTTTTGCATAATTTGAATAAGAGCTAGTTGTGTGAATTAGGCTGCTGTTATTTACTCTCAGCACCTAATAGTGGCAAAATGTCTTTCCTGAGCGTGGTTATTTATTCATTAACTTTCCAATAAGGATTTATTGAATGCCTACTACATGTTAGGTAATGTTTGCCAAAATAAGGATATCAGAAAGATGACCAATTTTGAGAGTCAGATGTCAAGTCAAACTGCTCACATGTTGAGTGGGCGATGCTTGTGGGAGATCCAAGGGGAGATGTACATGCAGGAGAGAAGGCCAAGCAAAGGACTTAGATTTGGAGATCAGTAGAATGTGGGTGGTAAATACATTCAAGTCCTTGATATATATGAACCTATCCATGTATCCATAGTGTGAGAAGAGGGTTAAAGGAAGAAACAGCCAAACATAAAATACATATACGTACATATATATGTTTATAAATATAAACTTATTTATTTATTTATTTATTTATTTATTTATTTGCAGAGAATTCGTTCACACAGTTATGGGGCCCAAGTAGTCTCTACTTGACTATCTTTCCATTTAATGCTGAAGCCTCAAGTTCACTGGTGGGTTGTCAGGAAGAGAAGATGATAAGCCAGATAGAAGCCCTTGAGCATGAATTGGGCTCGCAGTTTATAGGACATGCAGTCAAGTGGGAAGATTATGAGCAGGCATGAACTCCACTGAAGAGACAAACACATGTCAGTTCTTACTCCCTCTGACCTTACCAACAAGAATGAGCCAGGGCCCTTCATGATAGAACTAAACATACACATGTCCTGCCCAGAAGTCAGAGACACAGAAGGAAGATACAGGGGAAAAGAGAGCAATTTCAGGCCCAACTGCTACTTCATGTCAATAAAGTGAGTTGGCATGTCAGCGAGAATGTGCATGCACACACACGCGCGTGCACACACACACACACACACACACACACACACACACACCAAAATGGCTGCTGCTTCCCTTACATCCTTTCATTAGTATGAGAGACTCTCTCTTATAGCTTACCCTGAAGGACGCACACGAGAAAATGGAAATCTGAGAAATGCAGGTTAGCCTAGCCAAATCAGGACATTATAAAGCTATCACATTGTAGACTCTCAAAGATGGCAGGCCTTGGTGGGTGTTAGAGTAAGGGGTCTCTGTAATCATTGTGCTTCATGAAAATGTTGGCACTTGGGGGATAATGAAGGAAGTAATGTAGAAATCAGAGGGCAGGACCTTAGAATCAGCTTGCTTATCCTCACAGCTGTTCCAAGAGCATTGCTCACATGTATGTATGCAAATTAGATAAACAAGGGGATTAGGATATAATGAATTTACTCAATTTGCCTCTCAATTATCAGCCATCCCAAACAGCCATTCCTAATATTGAAAGGAAATGTCCACCTTCCACCCTTTTTTTTCAGGCAATGTTTTTCTAAGATGAATAGTCTTGATTATTACAGTGAGAGTGGAAGGCTCTCTGAAAACTTTAAAGAGTAGCTGAACAAACGGAAGTGACTGTGTTGGCTTAAATAAAGGAGAGAGCAAAAATACTGTTCACATCTCTTCTCTGGCTCTTCAAAAAGAGCACATATTGCTATATGATATAACCTTATTTATTGTCATGAAAAGCTCTAAGTGGAAGGGTTTCATTCATACTGTACTAAAACCCTGTTTTTGGAGTACGATGTTGATGGAAAGAAAGATGTTGATGGGAGCTAGTTTAAAAATAGGCACAGATTTGGGGCACCTGGGTGGCTCAGTTGGTTAAATGTCTGCCTTTGACTTAGGTCATGATCCCAGGGTCCTGGGATTGAGCCCCGGGGTCGGGCTCCCTGCTCAGCAGAGAGCCTGCTTCTCCCTTCCCCTCTGCCTGACGCTCTGCCTACTTGTGCTCTATCTCTCTGTCAAATAAATAAATAAAATATTGTTTAAAAGAAAAATAGGCACAGATTCAACAGAGCTGATCTAAAATTTTCACTTGTGTTGAGAAAACCCACATAGTCCCTAACTATGGATGAGGAAGGTGTCTCTTCCAATACCTACATTTTGTTAATAACATGTTTCCAACAAGTATCACTAATCCATAGTATATACAATGATATTTTTCTCAGCATATTTAGAGTCACAGAGCTGATCTTGACTGATAGAGAGCTGTTTCTCCAAGAGCCCTCTATGACTGTTGACTGTTGGAGAAAAGAGATAGTAGAGGAAGATAGTGCATGATCTGTGATGCTACCTTGAAGTAGAATATATGGTGACACTTTAATGCTATAATTTATTTTTTCTAAATTATAAAAGCAATATTTTCACATTGTATACATTTAGGAAAATAAAGACAGATATAAAGAAGACAAGAAAGAAATAACCAAGGGGCGCCTGGGTGGCTCAGTTGGTGGGGCGGCTGCCTTCAGCTCAGGTCATGATCCCTGCGTTGTCCTGGGATCAAGCCCTGCATCGGGCTCCCTGCTCAACAGGGAGTCTGCTTCTCCCTCCCTCTGCTGTTGTACTCTCAATTTTCTCTCTCTCTCTCTCTCTCTCTCTCTCCCTCTCAAATAAAAAAATAAAATCTTAAAAGAAAGAAATAACCAAGGTGTGTCAAAAAGTACTTTAAACTTTATCCATGGAATCTTCATAGTTTCTTTGCTATTTCAGATGAGAAAGTCAAGAAGCATAAATTTGACTAAATAGTGGTAGAAAAAAGTACTAATTATGTTTCAGAATCGCAATTTTCTACTCATAAAAACTGGTTATGTTTAATAACTATTAATTTTGTCTTAATTTTTGTTATCACAGTCTTTTTACTATGTGTTGCACATGGTCATGGTAAATTAAAGTACTGGATCAATTAACTTAATCAGATCAATGAGTATTTTCATTAATCTGAGGTAGTGTTTGATTCAGAGTGCACATCCAGTCAGCAAAACTTTCCATTAAGTTTTCAAAGCAGGGTATTCCAACAGCCATCACCAAGGAGTTAAAATGCTATGAAACATCATCCAGATATGAACAAATGGCTTTAGTCTTTCCTTTATCTTGGACTTTGTGAAAATCGCCAAAGTTTTACCTCTTTCAATATTTTATCTGTGTCATTTAGATACACTAAAGAGCATTGCCCACAAGATTCAAGTGTTAAGGGGAAAAGCAAGCTTATTAATATGACAGATAGAACACCAATAATGTAAATTACTCTGTAAATATGTTAGAGAAAGTATTCATCTTTATGAAATGATATAATTGGTCATTTTTCTATAGACAAGAAGACTTGTTTTATCTACAACTTTCCACACAGAGAGTTGCTAATATTAGAACATAAATTTAAAAATCACTCTATAATAGTGATGGGCACAAACATAGACTTCAGAAAATCATGTACCTTCTTTAGATAAGAAAGCTGTAAAGATATTCTCAAGTGATAACCTTTATTAGATTCTGACAAGTCTCAGATGCTACTTTACAATCCCTTTTATTAAAAACATCTTAAGGGTTATAAACCTTCTAGATCAGTGTCTCATAAGCCTTGCATAAGGCACTTGTGATTAAAAGCCACGTGAAAAACCTCCCAGTAGCTCACAAAAGAGTAACCAAGCTGTCTGTCATTGGGTTGTGTGTGCAAGTTGTAAAAAGAAACTGGTTTAGTATAAAGGCCAAGAGTAAAAATAAAGTAAAAATAACACCATGAGGGAGGATGAAATTATAGAAAATGAGATTGGGAACCCCAAAAGAATGGAAAAAATTAAGAAGAATGTCACAGCTTCTCAAGATATTGCAGGTTTAGAGCCAATAAAAATACTTTTAAACATGGCGGGGAGATGTCTCTTGAACATGAGGTTCTATGATCAGGAAAGAGGGATGAAAGTTCGAATAGCAGGGTTACTTTCAAGTGACTTTAAAGATGCCAATAGTAGAATGGATTGCAAAGGAAGATGCAAGATTCTAAAGAGAAATAACTTATCTTTCTCAAGAATGAAAATAACTGAAAGAAGTAGCTTTGGTCATAGTCTAGAAATGAAAATAACAGTGCATTTTTTTTAAGTATTGAAAATATCTATGAATGCGATCGACTTCTGCAACTTCCTGATCACCTCAGCACAGAAAATTCCCTCCCCTTCTCAGGTTCAGTTGTTTAAACTGTTTCTGTGGCATCTCAAACTGCTATCATTTCTCCTTTTATGGAATGTGGACCTAAAAACCAAGCCTCATAGTGTATCTTAGGCTTAGAAGCTTTCCGAAGCATTTTGCTAAGCCACTACGGAGGGGAGACAAGCAGAGCAAACCGCTGTATGAAAACACCAGCAGTTACACTGAATACTTTTACTATAATGCTGACTAACAAAACGCCTTCTAGGCAGGAATGAAGAAAACACAAAACAGTGAGTTCCCTGAATGTTCATTCGCATGTTAAATAATAAACATCCTGCATGAGCTATCATTATGTCCTACATGAGCCGTGTTTTACAAGCTTATGAAGCTTCCTAAAGAATATTTCATTAACCTTGAAAGCCACATAAACCTAAAAATTATGGTTTATATTTTTAAAACATAAGAAAAGAAGGCTTTGTGCATATCTAAATTACCCCTTTAAGACCTTGAGTGTGAGAGGGGCGCCTGAGTGGCTCAGTCGGTTAAGTGTCTAACTCTTGATTTCGGCTCAGGTCATGACCTCTGGGTCATGAGATGGAGCCCTGCATCGGGCTTAATAAATAAATAAATCTTTTTTAAAAGGACCTTGAGTATTAGGATACTTGGAGGGAAATGTCTCATTCAAACTCACAGATGTAGCAAAATGCAATTTGAATTGGAACTTTCACAGTCCACATAAGAAACAGCAAAACAACCCCCCCTTTTTAAGATTTATTTATTTATTTGAGAGAGAGAGATCACACACCAGCGGGGGTGGGGAGAGCAGAGGAAGAGGGAAAGACTCTCAAGCAGACTCCCCACTAAGCACAGAGCCTGATGCAGCCTATAAGAAAGGGAAAAATTAAGTCCAGGGCATGAGGCTTCATCATAAAGGAGACAATCAGAAAATTGCGCACATCACTTCTTCCTGCATCTCATTAGCCCAGTCTCAGTCATGTGGCCATACCTACCTGCAAGGCAAGAGTGGAAATGTCATCTATAGCTGGGTAGCTGTGGGGGTTATATTACTAAAAGGAAGAGAGATAACAGACACTGGGAGGCACTTAGTGATCTCGACCTTAATAGATATCAGCCAGGGTTTTAGGAAAACAGATTAAGCACCAAAAAAAAAAAAAAAAAAAAGGAAACCAAGGCAATGTCAGGACATGGTCTGTTCAAGAGGACGACAGCAACCTATATGTAAGAGTTACATTTGAATAAGCTGTTGGGGACATTTCAGTATCCTTCACCACCACCACTAATATCCCTTTCTTTCCTCTTCCTTTCATTTTTTTTCCCTCTCAGTCCTTCTTTTCATATTCCTAATCTACAGCCCCCTGTTTCCTTTTTTCTTATGTCAACTGCTTGTGATACTGAGGGCTAAAGAATTTGCTGATCACTGACCACAGATAAATTCTTTCTCTATGTTTGTTAATGGCTGGTTGAAGTATATGTGGAGACTGGAAATGGAATACTTTGCTTTAAAAATGTGAGACTCTAGGGGCGCCTGGGTGGCTCAGATGGTTAAGCGTCTGCCTTCGGCTCAGGTGGTGATCCTGGAGTCCCGGGATCGAGTCCCACATCGGGCTCCCTGCTCGGCGGGGAGCCTGCTTCTCCCTCTCCCTCTGCCTCTCCCCCTGCCCATGCTCTCTCTCTCTCTGTATCTCTGTGTCTAAAATGAATAAATAAAAAATCTTAAAAAATAAATAAATAAAAATGTGAGACTCTAGAAGGATGGGAAAGTACCAGAAGACTTAAAAGAAGCATTGAAGGATTTAGTATAGAGACTGTGTAGTTAATGGAGCAAAAGTAAAAGAGTTGTCTAATCAAGATGCAATCCCAAGAATATGAGATTGATAAAGGGCTCTGCAATAAAAACCTAAAAATGTCTGCATTATGAAAAAAAAAGAAAGTCTACTTTGTGAATGACTCAAAACAATTTTAGAAATGCACAAAATCATGAGCAGTTCTGATGTCTTTGTCAGAAAGCAAATCACAAGTCACTTCTCCTATCCACTCTTCCACTGATGGGCAAAAATGACCCTTCTTCCTTGTATGCTTAAAATTGGCTAAGATGGTAAATTTTACATTATGTATAATTTAACTCAATTTTTGGAATATCCAAAAAATGGCCCTACTTCCTCTCCTTTATCATCACCAGGAGCTTCTGAATAATCTTTTTGAGCACATCCATTCCCTGGCAGTCGAACATTTTCCACTGAGCATTCATCAGCATCCTCCTTTTATCCAAAACTTATCTTCTCAACACTCAGTTGCAACCTCACACTTCCCAGGGGTGAGGTCATCAGAGGGCACCAGAGGTTAACTGACGCTTAATGAATTCCTATCTGCAGCCTGGTATCCCCTGATTGTTCGAGATGCCATAAACGTTTGTATTCCGCAGATAGAAGACAGCCATCAGGAGCTACGGTGTGAGTCCTTACAATCATCTTTGAACTACCAAAACATGATGCAGTAATAATATTTCCATTTGTACACCCTTTCCTTTCAAATGCATGAGATTTTTCTCTCCATCCTGGAGGGGTTTTGCCACTGTCCCACTTCATCTTATTAGTTTAGGAAATATCCTCATCTATTTATCCGAAGCCCTGTATGGAGCCCTCAGATTCCTGAAAGTCATAATTTGGTCTTCCTGGATGCATGAACTACAAGTCATCACTTAGAGAAAAGTTTAAGTCCCATAATAATAGTTATACTAGTAATAGTAATAATTGGTAACAATTCGTGAGCACTCACATGTGTACTAGGGATGTATAGTAATTAATTTCAAACTGTTTGTGGTTACTTAGATCCTCTTGTAATCTATTGCCAGCCAAATAAGTTGTTCTGAAAAGCTACAGAAATGTGTTGTAAGACAGTATAAAAAAATGTTCATAAAGAAACCTGACACTACAGCTGAAATATGGTTAGTAAATTTAAAAGTGTATGACTTGTTTTCTGTGATTTTGTTCTCTTGAAATTTGAGCAGAGATTGTTATATCTTACAGGAATAACATTCTCAACTACAGTCTTATTATAATCTACCCCTTGCATTTCTTTCCTTTCTTTTGGAATCCTTAGAGAAATCTCTGATTTCCAAAGAAGTCTTTGTGGCAACTATTGTATACCATAGGTCCTGATACTTATTTGGGTAAAATGTCTTGAGGAGGTTCCAAAGGAACTTTATTTGTGTGTGTGTGTGTGTGTGTGTGTGTGTGTGTGTGTGTGTGTGTGTGTGTGTGTGTGTGTGTGTGTAAGTGGCAGTAACAGGCAGGGGAAGAGTCTTCATTTCTAAATACAGCTTTCTGGAAGAAGAGCCATTCAGTGTAACCAATGACAAAAGATAAATATGATCTGTAAACTGCTTTGCTTTTATCTTAAATGGAGAATCTGGCAAAACATTTATCTTTACCATGATCATGCAATAATTTTAATATGCATGATTACTGGTGCAAATGAAATTAAAATTCCCCTACCATTCAACATCTTATTTAAGAACAAAATGCTCATGAGAGGAGGGTTCAAGATGGTGGCATAGGAAGATCCTGAACTCACCTTCTCCCATGGGTACAACAAATTTACAGCTACGTATGAAATAATTTCCTCAAAAAAACACTGAAAACTATATAAACATATCTTCCGCAACAAAGGATAAAGGGCAGCATCAAAACAGATAAGAAGAGCAAAGATGGGTTTCACAAAACATACACTACACACAGCAGTCTACAATCAGAAGAGATCTCCAAAATATGGAACATTGTCTCTGAGAACCAAGGTGTCTGTGCTCTACATCAGGCACCCTAACTTCTAGATCCTGCACAAGAGAGACGAGCCCCCAAAACACATGGCTTTGAAAAGCAATAGGGATTACATTGAGGAAAATCATAGAACTTTAGGGAGTGGGAAATCTGCTCTTAAAGGGCTCACACACAGACTCACCTGCCATGAGACCCAGGCAAAAACACCAGCTTGAAAAGTACCTAGACCATATGTGAAGAAGGCCCACTTACTAATCTTAAAGTATCTGCCAGAAAGAAAACAGAGACACTCGCAAGTGTCATTTTGGATCACTGGGCATCATTTTTGTGATCTCATTTTAAATTGTTAATGCCAGTGCTAGCAAGTTTCATTTTGGAACTCTCCCCATTGACTTGTTAGCACCAAAGGTCATGCCCCACTGAGGGCCCAGCCCACCCCTGAATCACAGTCATGTGTTAACAGCTGGGCTGGGCAAGAGTCCCTTTCACCCTTGCACCACAGCCACGGCTTCACCACAGCAGGTGGGCACATGCAACTCACATAGGGGACACCCCTTGAGCACCTGGCTGTGGTGGCCGGGGAGGATACCATTTCTGAGCCATGAGACATCTCCTACATAAGACCACTCCCTCAAGACTGGGAGAGGTAGCTGATTTGCATAATACATAGAAATAAACACAGAAACACAGACAAAATGAGGAGACAGAGGAATATATTCCAAATAAAAGATCAAGAAAAAAATCAGAGAAAAAGACCTAAATGAAACAGAGATAAGCAACCTACCTGATAAAAAGTTCAAAGTAATGGTCATAAAAATGCTCACCAAATTCAGGAGAGTGGATGAACACAGTCAGAACTTTAACAGAGATAGAAAATATACTAAAGTACCAAACAGAAGTTACAGAACTGAAGAATGCAATAACTGAATTGAAAAATACACTAGCGGGGTTTGACATAGACTGGTTGAAGCAGAAGAATGGATCATCAAAGCTGGAAGACAAAACAGTGGAATTCACTCAGGCAGAGCAGGAAAAACAAAAAAGAATTTTAAAAAGTGAAGATAGCTTAAAGGGACCGTTGGAGCAACATCATGCAAAATATTACTCACATGTTGGTGTCCCTGAAAGACAAAAGAGAGAGAAAGGGCCAGAAAACTTCTTTGAGGAAATAATGGCTGAAAATTTCCCTCATCTGGGGAAGGACCGAGACATCCTTGTGCAGGAAGCCCAGAGAGTTCCCAAAAAATGTGAACCCAAAGAAAGCCACACCAAAACACAGTATAATTAAAATGCTGAAATTAAAGAGAGAATTTTAAAAGTGGCAAGAGAACAAATTGTTATGTACAAAGGAAATCCCAGAAGGCTATCAGTGGATTTTTCAGCAGAAACTCTGCAGGCCAGAAAAAAGTGGCATGAAATATTTCAAGTGCTGAAAGAAAAAAACTTTCAAGCAAGAATTCTCTCCCCAGCAAGGTTATTATTCAGAATTGAAGGAGAGATTAAGAGTTTTCCAGATAGAGGCAACTGAATGGCCGTTAAGAATCGGGTAACTGTCTGACTCTTCATTTCAGCTCAGGTCATGATCTCAGGGTCATGAGATGGAGCCCCATGCCGGGCTCCCTGCTCAGTGCAGAGTCCGCTTGAGATTCTCTCTCTCTCCTCTCCCTCTGCCCCTACTCTCACTCTCTCTATAAATAAATAAATAAATAAATAAATAAATAAATAAATAAATAAATAAATAAATAAAACAAACCTTGGGGAAAAAAAAAAGAGTTTTCCAGATAAACAAAATCTGAAGGACTTCATCACCACTAAACTGGCCTTACAAGAAATGTTAAAGGGACTTCTTTAAGCTGAAAAGAAATGGCACTAATTAAGAACAAGAAACAATACAAATGTAAAACCCTCACTGGAAAAGGTAAATATATAGTACAGATAGTGGGTCAATGACTTATGAAACAAGTATGAGGATTAAAAGGCAAAAATAGCAAAAGAAACTGAAACTACAATAATTTGTTCAGGGATGCATAAAATAAAAATATGCAAAAAGTAGGGCATTAAAAATGTAAAGTTTTGGAATGTATTCAATTTTTAAGTTCCTATCAACATAAAACCTACCATTATATATATATATAGGAAGTTATATGCAAATGTCATGGTAACTACAAAGTAAAAACTTAGAGTAAAAACACAAAAGAAAATGAGAAGGGAATTGAAATGTAACACTAAAGAAAGCTGTCACACCACAAGGTGAGAGAGAAGGGGAGAAGAAAGGAACAGAGAGGAACTATAAAAACAGCCAGAAAACAACCAAATGGCAATAAGTACGTACCTACCAGTAATTACTTTAAATGTAAATGGACTGAATTCTCCAATCAAAAGACATGGAGGGGCTAGACCCCATCCCTATGCTGCCAACATGAGACTCACTTCAGAAGGACACACATGGACTGAAAGGGAAGAGATGGAAAAAGATATTTCATACAAATGGAAACAAAAAGAAAAGTGCTATAGATACACTCATATCAGACAAAATAGACTTTAAAACAAAAATTAGTAAAAAAACAAAGGTCATTACTAATGATAAAAAAGGTCAATCTAACAAGAGAATATAACCTTTATAAATATATGTGCACCCAACATAGGAGCACCAAAATATTTAAAGCAAATGTTAATGTACCTAATGGGAGATACAACAATACAATAATAGGAGGAGACTTTAACACCCCACTTGCATCATATCACTGGATAGATCATCTAGACAGAAAATCAATGGGGAGGGGCGCCTGGGTGGCTCAATCATTGGGCGTCGACCCCAGGGTCCTGGGATCGAGCCCCGCATGGGGCTCCCTGCTCCACGGGAAGCCTCTCCCACTCCCCCTGCTTGTGTTCTCTCTCTTGCTGTGTCTCTGTCTGTCAAATGAATAAATAAAGTCTTTAAAAAAAATCAATGAGGAAACATTGGCTTTAAGGGATACATTAGATCAGATAGACTTAATAGATACAACATTCCATCCAAAGACAGCAGAATATGCATTCTTCTCAAGTGCACATGGAACATTCTCCAGTGTAGATCACATGTTAGGCCACAAAACAATTCTCAGTAAATTTAAGAAGATTGAATGTCCACCTATGGATGAATGGATAAAGGGGTTATATTATATATAATAAATATATATACACCCATATATATAATAAAATACTAAACAGCTATAAATATGAATGAAGTCTTGCCATTTTCAAGAACATGCATGAACCTTGAGGGTATTATGCTAGGTGAGTTAAGTCAGATGGACAAAGGCAAATACTGTATCATTTCACTCATATGTGAAATCTAAAAAAGCAAAACAAATGAACAAAGAAAATAATACACAAACTTATAGAGACAGAGAACAAATTGGTGGTCATCAGAGGGGAAGGAGGTTGGGGATGGGCTTAATGGATGAAGGGAATTCATTGCACAGTGATGGATGGTAACTCGACTTTTGGTGGTGATCACTTTGTAGTGTATACAGATGTCCAGTGGTCTTGTGCCGCCTATTGAAATAGGGAAGGATTCTGATTGGTGGCATTTGGGTCACATACCAACTGCTGTAGCCAACCACTGGCTACACTAATGTCAGTCACCATAACCAAGAGGATAGGGTACTATGATTGCCTGAGGCTTGGAAAAGCAGTTCTCTCAGATGAAGAAGGTGGGATTTCGTTTACCACAAAAAGGGACATTGGGCTAGCAAAAACAAACAAAAACCCACACAGATCACAACTTTATGTATATAAAATATAAAAGAATATCTGGTTATGTTCTATGCCCCTCCCAGAAAATTTGAGAAATCCATTGGCTAAATCTCTTATTCCTCTCCACAGAATTTTCTGTCAATATGGGAGACTGTAAACAGTTCACTCTCAACTAAGTCCGGATATATTAATTTCCCTGGAATCAAGAGTTGTTCATGAATAAATGAGAAAATAAATGGTGTTTGACACATGGCAAAGAAAAAAAAGAACAAAATGCTCACCATTTCCTAATTCTGAGTAAGACCTCTGGATATTGATGCTTTTTAATTAGAGAAGAAATTTTCTTTTAATTAAAAAGGAGAGTTTTTTATTTTTAAATGTTAGAGAGTGTCCTCTAGTGGACAGTCTCTGCTCTCAGCAGTATTAGAAATGGTCAAATGATACCTAATTAGGTTACCCTGAATAACAAGTGTCCCTGCTGCCTGTTGGAATCCACTGGTTGAAGGGAAAATGTATTATTTTTCCTCTAAGTCCCCTTCACACTGGCCTGCTTGAAAGCCTACCCTATGACAAGCATTGTTCTCATTTTAGATAGCAAATGATTTTTTATGAACAATTTTCAAATGCTTCCTTCTGAACCTGGTAAGATTGAGCTGATAGTGCACCTTTTTACCAAAAAGGCAGCAGAAGCATTTAGTGCATTCTACTGTAGCTTTCACGGATACCAACTTGAGACAGCAAGAACACCATTATCTTCAGGATTACAGCTCTGGCTGACTGATATATTTGATGTGTGTGGCTCCCTAGGCCATAGCTTAAATTTTTCTGTTATTATTTGAAGGAAAACAAAGAAACAAAATTGAGAGGAAAATTAAATTAATGTGTCTCTCTCTTCTCTATAACTTGGGAAATTCTGATGATAATTTCCTGTATTTCTGAGTAAGTGTAGTAAATAGTATTAGCGCTATCACTTGGGTATCAGAGATGAGACTGAAGGTGTTTTTTTCAATATCTAAATGGAAGAGGAAAAGGAAGAGCTGTGGTGCTTGACCCTCTGAATCACGTGCTAGGAATAGATTATCAGAAATTTCATGTTACAGCAAATTAGAGACCAAAAAGACAGAAAAGTTGGAGTTTCTTTTGATAATAAGTGAAATAGTCTGAACTTAGAGTAAAGATAAATTTACATTGCTAATTCTTACATTCTCCAGAGAATGTTCATAAAATCCTTCAGTAATCAAACAAATGTCAAAGATATATAATGTATATATACATATATCATGTGTCATTATTTTAATGGCAGTGATAAGCAATGTATTGTATTCCTGTTGACAGATAACTTTCAAAAATATATATAATCATGACTTTCATACATGTTAGAGAAATTTTGTTCATATTATATGAAGAAGACGCCAGGCAGATGTTATGACCAGTTCAAAGGTAAAGTCAGAACAACAGATTTATGCAGAATAAAGGAATGTTGAGATGAATTCCAAGTAGAGAAAAAAATTGATTTTTCCCTGGTTTGAGGGTGGGAAGGAGCTAGGAGAGCAGAGGAAAAATGAAGTCAAATCATATCAGTTACCAACAATTTAGAGTCGAAAAACAGTTCAAAGGCAGTAAAGAGCTGGAATCTGATAACTCAGAAAGGTGTGCAGTTGATAAATGAGTAGTTTTCCACTGAAACACAATTTTTTCCTACATTCCTTAGGAAAGAGAATGTATTTCTGTACCTTGGATCCAGTCATCGGTGACCCAGTTGTACTTCCTACTTCTTGTCTACACCAGCTACCTCTCTACCCACCACTGTCATTATTATGAACCTATCTTTTCCTCTTCCCTAGCCTCCCTGTCCTTTCTTCCTGCTTGAGGGCCCTGCCTAAATGTTTTTCAATTTTGTTGCTTTCCTGAGCCCCAATTCCACTTTAAACAAAGTCCAAGGTAAAAAGAATCTTTTCCAGACAGTTAACTGTAACCACTTGGAAGACAATCACCTGGGAGTGTTTGTTAAAAATGAAAATCCCTATAACCCTCCACAATTGTGGAGTCAGAATCTGGGGTGGGGGGGGGCGGGGGGGAAGGGTAAGATTTTTGTCAATAAGTTTGAAACTCACTGGCTTAACTAAAGTAAGAAAAAAATGCAAAATCTGGAGCCATATTTGTCTAAGCGAAATGATAATTGTAGAAGATCTGGGAGTATAACATAAAACTTGGTATGAAACTTAGTGGAAATTTACAAAAATAGACAAGGTTAATTGTTTTCCAGGCTGATCCGTGTGGTTGCAAATGAAAGGATCTCCTTTCTTAAGGCTGAATAATTTCCATATAATAACCTTTCCTCTAGTTTCCATCAAAATCTGGCTTTCTGGTTTCAAGTTGAGTATCTGAAATACTAATCTATTAATGACCTTTGTAGGTACTGTTAAAGGTTCTTATTATTTTTTGTTTTTTTTGTTATATTATTTTTTGTTTTTAATTGAAAACATACTCAGTCACATGTTAGATAGCAAACACAATAAAGAAAAACTTATAATCATTCTCTGTTGTCTTACTTTTCTATTATTTTCTATTCTACTGAAATTTTACTAATTATATATTCAAATAAGTCAATCTCGAACTTGCTTGTAATTTCTAGACTAATTCTTTTTTTTAATATTTTATTTATTTATTCATGAGAGTCAGAGAGAGAGAGAGAGAGAGAGAGGCTGAGGCAGAGGGAGAAGCAGGCTCCCCACCGAGCAGGGAGCCCAATGCGGGACTCGATCCCAGGACCCCGGGATCATGACCTGAGCCAAAGGCAGCCGCTTAACCATCTGAGCCACCCAGGCGCCCCTCTAGACTAATTCTAAGAAATTTTTCCTCCACAGACTTATAAAATAATAAATTTTATCCTTTTTATTTGTTTTACAATAATATTTAACTATTTAATAAACCCCAATTTTTTGTTGTATCATGAAATTAATTTTTGTTTCCAGATCATAATTCCATTCTGATAACTCATTGCCCGTCATTAAGTCTGATACCATTTCTGAGCATTACAATTCATTCCAAAGAGCTATGTGTCTGCCAGAGGGACAAAATCTTGTTACTTTTATTGTTTTAAAAGTACATTTTGCAATAAACCAGGGAGTACAGATATCTCTTCCAGGTAGTGATTTTATTTCCTTTGGGAGTATACCCAGAAGAGTGATTGCTGGATTATAATTCTGGTTTTTATTTTTTAAGGAGACTCCATACTGTTCTTCCATAATGTCTGTACCAATTTACATTCCCACCAACAGTGTAAAAGGGTTCCCTTTTCTCCCCATCCTTGTCAACATTTGTTATCTTTTATATATGTGAACATTTGTTATCATATATGACCATCCTAAAAGCTGTGGGGTAATATCTCATTGTGGTTTTGATTTGCATTTCCCTGATGATTAGTGATGTTGAGTACCTTTTCATATACCTACTAGCCATTCACAATAGCCAAGATGTGCAAACAACCTAAGTGCCCATTGTTGGATGAATGGATTAAGTAATTGTGAAAGTGTATATATATGAGGTGGAATTTATTCAGCCTTAAAAAAGGAGATCCTGGCATTTGCAACCACATGGATCAGCCTGGAAAACATTACACCAAGTGAAATAAACCAGATACAGAAAGAAGAAAACTGCATTACCTCACTTATATGTGGAATCTAAAAAAGCCATGTACATAAAAGGAAAGAGCAGAACAGTGGTTACCAGGGGTGGGGAGGTGGTCAAAGGATACAAAGTTACCATTATTTAAGATGAACAAGTCTAGAGATCTAATGTACAGTATGATGACTATAGTTAAAAATACTATACTGAATGCTGGACATTTGCAAGGAGAGCAGATTCCAGGTGTTCTTACCACAAAAAAATAGAAAAGTAACTGTGAGGAGATGATATGTTAATTAGCCAGACTATAGTAATCATTTCACTATATGTGTGTATATGTGTGTATACAAAATCATCATGTTGTACACCTTAAATGTATCCAATTTTTATTTTTAAAAGAATATACAAAAATCAAAGCATTTTGCTCTTTGTTTGGACCATCCACATGCTGTACCCTGCTACTATCATTATGCTTTCTTTTAAGGATAGTTGTTGACAATGGCTATCTACTTAAATTTATAAATGAATATAGAATCATTTTGTTGAATTCTACAACTTATTAGATTTTTATTAGCAGTAACATTAAATCTAACATGGACTTTAAAAATACTCAGTTTTTCCAACCAAGAATTTGCAAATTTTATGTATATATATATTTCATAAAACTTTAATCTGACTTGATATGATTTTGTGGTTCTTTTATTCACAACCATTTCTCATTACAATTTATTTGTTTATTGCTAATGTAAATCAGATTTTTACTATTTTCTATTTCATTACTATAGAAATTATGTATGATATTGATTTTTAGACGTCATAGACCATAGCTAACCATAGGGTTTTCTTCTTAAGGCTGACAAAAGCATTATAAAAATCAGTGACTCCTAGAGAATAAGATAAAAGAAAAAATAATTTAAAATCACATTAACTAGCTAAAACAAAAGTACATTCATTTCCTACAAATCATCTACTTAAAATAAAAACAAATTTGTCAGACTTCCAAATTTACCCTGTAATGAAAACTTTTCTCTCCTGAATTGCTTTCTTCAATTGTTTATTGCCACAGGGTCCCAACATGCTGAATTAGATCATCCTACAATTTCATATTAGGCAGACTGTGTCTCATTTTAAAATTTCATAAGCAAGCTTTTAATGATTTTAGAATTAATGCTCTTTATACCTGCATTCTCTATTGTTTTTATTTTGCATATTCTGGCTCTTGAGTTTCTTCTTAAGTGTATGTTTTTCTTCTGGATATAAACTTCTGTCCAAATTTATTGAGAGGATGGATAGCCCCCTCACTAAACATTACCACATGCACTCCCATTTGTTCTATAGGAATGATGAGTCATATTTTTACATGATATTGACATATTTTATATGATTCTGTTTAAAATAACTCAGACTGCACAGACTGCATCTAGAATAACTCAAAGTGTACAGATGTTTACATTTTGTAATACAAATACAAAAGTCTGTTATATCAAAAGGCCAAATTTTAAAACTTTGCTGGTGAGAGGTATTTCTTATATTTGGACATTTGAAAGAAAGAACTCTTCCAAGAAAGTAAAAATATAAGTCCTTCTGAGGGGCGCCTGGGTGGCTCAGTCGTTGGGCGTCTGCCTTCGGCTCAGGTCATGATCCTGGGGTCCTGCCATCAAACCCTGCATCGGGCTCCCTGCTCCACAGGAAGCCTGCGTCTCTCTCTCCGACTCCCCCTGCTTGTGTTTCCTCTCTCACTGTGTCTCTCTCTGTCAAATAAATAAATAAAATCTTTAGGAAAAAAGTCCTTCTGAATTGGTGAAGTATGCAATTTTAATATCTTCAAGTAATACTTTTATCATCCTTTTAAAGCACCTTACTATTGTTTCATGTCTTATTACTTTGGCAAAACTACAAAGAAATTATCATATAAAAGTGATGCTGATAGGTGTCCTTGTATTGAATTTAAAGGAGATGAGCCTGTGGGTCCCGTTTATATTAACCTCTTGTTTAAAATTTGTCTACTTTTAAACATTTGGAAATAACTCTTCTTAGTTTTTCTTAAAGACTGTAAGCCTTTGATAATTTATTCTGATTGCATAAATTCTCAGCTAAAACGATAAACCCATCAGAGGATCTACAACACAACAGTGGGGAAATAAGAATTTTAGGTATGATGGTGACAATTACATTCTCTGGTCTAATAAAAGCCTTTTTATTCTGATATTGTTTTTATAATTTTGAACAACATTGGTTATTAATAAAATAATGATATGTAATAAAAACTTCTCGTTTAATAAAGTGTTGTTTAATATGAATGGTAAGAGCCACAAAGACACAATACTTCACACTCGCTAGAAAGATATAATCAAAAAGACAGATAACAAGTTTTGGTGAGCATGTGGGAAAGTTGAAACCCTCATACATTGCTGGTGAGAATGTACAATGGTATAGCCACTTTGGAAATCCAAGTTGGCAATTCCTCAAAGATTTAAACATAGAATTATCTTAGGACCCAGCAATTCCACTTTTAGATAGAAATTCTACTTCTAGATTCCACTCAAGAGAAATTATATCATTTACGTTCACACAAAAATTTGTACAGGAGTGTTCAAAGCATCTTTATTCATTACAGCCAAAGAGAACTCAAGTGTCCATCAACTGATGACTGGATAAACAAAACATAGTATATCCATACAATGGAATATTATTTAGCCACAAAGAAGAATGAAGTATTGATATATGCTGTAACATGGATGAACCTTGGAAACATTAAGCTAAGCAAAAGAAGCCAGACACAAAAGGCTACATACTGTGTGATTCCATTTAGATAAGATGTCCAAAATAGGCAAATCCATAGAGAAGTAGATTAGTGGTTGTCAAAGGCTGGGGACGATTGGGGTGAAATGACTAGTGACTAATTGATTCAGGATTTCTTTTTGGAGTGATGAAAGTATCCTAGAGTTGATTGTGCTGCTGGTTCTGTAAATATACTAAAAACCATTTACATGGATAAATTGATTATGTGAATTATATCTCAATATAGCTATTAAAATATGTATGTAGTTTCTTTGAGAGACTAGTTTAAGATTTTATTTATTTATTTATTTATTTATTTACTTACTTGAGAGAGAGAGAGTGCAAGCAGATAGGGAAAGAATCTTGAGCAGACTACTGAGAGTGGAGCCCAGTGTGGGGCTCAATCTCACGACCCTGAGATCATGACCTGAGCCGGAACCAAGAGTCGGATGCTTAACCAACTGAGCCACCCAGGCACCCCTCTGAGAGAACAGTTTTGAAGGGAGTGGTGTGCTGATAAATGTTTAACAGTGGGTTCTCCAAGTATAAGTCTGACATCTAAGTGGTTTTGATACTTTAATTTACATTGGCAAATAGGAGTGAGACATTGGAAACATCTGTCAGAACTTTATTTGTTCATCAATGATATAAGCAACTTTTTCTGCTGAATCAGATTATAGATTTTGGATATTAGAGGAATTTTTGTGTTTGTGCTTTTACCAATCTAACAGCTGTAGACATGACACTTGGAAGTTTAATCTGCATTATTAACATTTTCTACATGTTGTCTTAAGTATAGACAGATAACAAAACAATAAATCATGGGTTGATTTGTAGCATTTGGCAACTTATGGGGTAAAAACTCCCACCATGGCTGATAGCAAGCTGCCAGCATAATCTCACTAAATGTGCAGCTGGGAAAAGATGTGCAGTGGCAAACTGTTATATAGTATTTCTGCCATACAGATACTATAGATGAATAATATAGCAAAAATAATTAGGAATTTTTGAGTTTTGAATGTCTAATACCTTTGTTTTTAATACAGTATAAGTAGGGGGCACCTTTGTTTTTAATACAGTATAATTAGGGGGCACCTGGGTAGCACAGTCAGTCAAGCAACTGCCTTCGGCTCAGGTCATGATTTCAGTGTCCTGGGATCAAGCCAAGTCAGGTCCCTGCTCAGCAGGGAGTCTGTTCCTCCCCCTGCTCACGCGCTCTCTCTCAAATAAATACAATCTTTTTAAAAAATACAGTTATAGGTCATTGTAAGTTTCTATAATTTGCTTTTTAATAATGACTGTGTTTAACAACCTGCTTACAGAATTTCTGAAAACTGTAGTAATTGACTCCTACAAGCTGGTATGAACCAGCTCCAGCCTACAAGTCAAATAACATCTGAATGAGGCTCTGCATTTGCAATGTTGAAGGCTAGTTTACAAGACAGACTTAGCCTGTTGAGATAGGCTGTAGACATGTAACCTTTAATTAATGAAGCTTTTGAAAAAAAAGGAACCAAGGGAAAATGCAAGTACAAGAGATATTAAGCAGGTTATTAATTTGAAAGTATTTATTGAGTTCTTAACACATTCAAGCCACTGTAATGAGTCCTAGTAATATACAAAGGTAAATACACGTATAATTTCTGCCTCTGGGGAATAAATACTCTAGTTGTTGGGTTAGTCATGCAAACAAACCATATATTGTAAAGAATATATTATGATAAAATACAGATATGTCGAGGGCTATGGGAGGAGAAAAGACAGAATGACTATTTCTAGAAAAGCCAAGTCATTTTTTGGGGAGAAATAGAAATGAGGAAAATTTAAAGCAAAGAATATAACGTTAAAAAGCATGAGAATGTGAAATGAATCATGGATGGACTGCTGCTAGAACTCAGATGCTAAAAACCTATTATATAACTGACATGTCCTGCTTCATCAGCCCAAGGTATAAACACAGTCGTATCATTTTGAATTTCTTAATTCCTATTTCCTAACTGCCTAATTCCCTAAATAAAATCTCCCCATTCTGTTTTCCTAATTTTCTTATCTGCCCTTATTAATTTCCATCTGCCCTTATTGGGTGGAAGCGCATCCTCTCTACCCAGGTCCCACCCTGCCCCAGGAATTTCCATCACCTCTCAGTTCTTTGACCTGACAGGAAGGGATGATAGTTCTTTATTCCTGCTTTCAAACACAGGTAATACACACTTGGGGTCCAAAGTCACAGTTCCCTGACACTCATGTGATTAGCCAGTACTTACTGGGTAGACACAGCTTTCCTCCCCAACACTTAGACACTTGGGTAGTCTCAGGTGTGAGCCAGACTTTACCTGTCACTTCTCTCAGGACTGACTCCACTGGGTTTCTGCTGTCCTTTCCTGCTAGCATGCCTGTGCTTAAGAAGGGGCATGGTCTCCTTTTGTGCAGCCACACAAGTAGGTGTAATTGAGAGAAACCACTCAAACATCTCTTCACAGAACAGAGCTCTGCTCAAGTTGACTTTCTATCCTGATTACATTGAGAGGCAGCTGACAGCTCCCCAATCTAACCCTCTCTCTGTCTCTCACTCTCTCTCCATCTCTCTCACTCTTCCCCCTACACACATACTGATGCATGTAAATTATAAAAGTAAAAAATATGTTTTCCACCTTATCAGGCTTTCTACTTAATCTCCGCCTTGAAAAGTTTCCTATCATATTGATAAAGAGCAAAGTGATCTATAGTCACTGCTATCACCTTTTAAGAAATTATGTGGAAATAATCCAAGCTTCGCAGTGACTATTCCTTATGTGATCCCAAAGTATTGTCACTAACTCCCCCCTAAAAACTAAAACTTGATCTCTTAAAAGACAGATTATGTGAATTATTGAGATATAAAAATGTAAAACTCTGTAATGTGTGTTCATTCTGTTGGTATGTAATGTTAATCATCACACCAGCTAGTATTTTGAGATTTACTGTTGAATACATGACTACCTTGACACTGTAACAGGTAGTTCAGTTGCATAAAAGCTGGCCCTCTTATAAAAAGGTAAAAGCAAAGAATATTAGATTTAAAATTGTTTTGTAACATTGGATTGACACTTCCCATAGAAATCCACAGTTAATTTCCAGTCAGTAAGTTGGCATTCAGTTTATCCATTTTGTAATGCAAATAGTCTCCCAGGAAGGGGGAGATTACATATTAAAATATTTAGGAAATATTTATATACAAAAAATAATAATAAAGGAACCTACTTAGAGCTCCATTTTGCCTCGTAAAAGCTTGTAGACATTTTCTGGATTTTGCATATCTTGTCACTAATGATGACTATTGTGTATAGGACCAAAATCCATGAGGAATCACTTACTTGGAGAACATGCAGAATAAACAGAGATAAAAGGAGAAAGCTATATCATGCCATCTTAGAAATATTAGATGAGCAAGAATTTATGAATTGTTTTTACACAATGGACATAGTTAAGATAATGATATTAATTTTATCCAATAACATGTTCTTATTGTAGAACTTGGAGAATAGAATTTATTTTTTTAAGTTTTTATTTGAATTCCAGTTAGTTAACATACAGTGTTATATTAGTTTCAGGTATACAATATAGTGATTCAGCACCCCATACATCACCCGGTGCTCATCACAAGTGCCCTCCTTAATCCCCATCACCTGTTTTACCCATCCCCCCACCACCTCCCCTCTGGTAACCAGCAGTTTGTTCTCTAGAGTTAAGAGTCTGTTTCTTGGTTTACCACTCTCTTTTTTTCCCCGATGATTGTTTGTTTCCTTTCTTAAATTCCACATATGAGTGAAATCATACGGTATGTGTGTGTCTCTGACTGACTTATTTTGCTTAGCATAATACTCTAACTCCATCCATGTGATTGCAAATGGAAAGATGTCATTTTTTATAGCTAAGTAATACTCTGTTATATATATATATATATATATATGTATATATATATATATATGCACTACATATTCTTTATCCATTCATCAGTCAGTGGAAACATTGGGATGCATGTATCCCTTCGAGTTAGTATTTTGTATTCTTTGGGTAAACACCTAGTGGTACAATTGCCTACAACTATTTTTAACTTTGTGAGGAACCTCCAGACTGTTTTCCAGAGTGGCTGCGTCAGTTTGCATTCCCAACGACAGGGCAAGAGTGTTCCCCTTTCTCCACATCCACGCCAATAACTCTTGTTTCTTGTGTTGTTAATTTTAGCCATTCTGACAGGTGTGAGGGGATATCTCATTGTAGTTTTGATTTGTATTTCCCTGATGATGAGTGCTGTTGAGCATCTTTTCATGTGTCTGTTGGCCATCTGGATGTCTTCTTTGAAAAAAATGTCTATTCACGTCTTCTGCCCATTTTTTAATTGGATTATTTGTTTTGGGATACTGCGTTTTATAAGTTCTTTATAGATTTTGGATTTAACCCTTTATCAGATATGTCATTGCAAGTAGATATACTCATGCAATCACTCATAAGCACAATTTAAGGAGATATTCACTATTAACTCATAGCTTAGCTCTGAGGTTTCCAGTCTTTAGGACGCTCCTTCTTTGCACCTCAAGGTCATTTAGTTATCAGGGTCCTTTAGAATCTTCTCAAGAATTTATGAAATTGAGAAAATCTGTTTGCTTCAGAGGCCAACAAAGGTGTCACTGGGGCTCAGTTTTCAGCCCCTCTTAAAGTACCTGAGGGGAAGGAAAAATCCTTCCTCTACCACTCAATGTCTTCCTGCAGGAATAGGAATTGGCATGAGACAGATTTACAGGACAAAAAAACCAAAGTTTTATTATGTACTCATGGAGGCCCAATAATGAAATTGATTCCTAAAGAAATGACCAAGGCAGGCAGTTTTTATGCTTTTTAGACAAAGACGTAATAAATCTGTGAGAAATTGACAGGACAAAGAAAACTTAATTCTGAGAGCTTCAGTTAGGAATTCTAAACAGATTTGGGCTGCGGTCGAATACTGGTAAAAAGTAAACAAGGGTTGTTTTTACAGCCTTCTCAGCTCTAAATTCTCTGTCTCTGATGATAAGGGTGTCTTCTTTACTTTCTGGTACAGGGAGGGTACCTTTCACATGGGAGATTCATTTTGTGCTTTCACGGAGACAGAGGAGAGTCTGAATGTCCTTCTTGTATGGGCTGTCTCTTAAGTAATTTTTATTTAAAATAATCAGTATGCCAAAGTGGCCCATCTTGGGGCAGCTTGCCCTTGGCACACTACATACCCTAAGAGTTTCCTTGCCCCAGTCCAAGCTGGAGTAGGCCCTTACGGCTCCCCATCTCATCGCCCATTTTCTGACTCCACTTGGAGGCACCAAGATCTTAAAACTAGTATGTACTGGAGTATTTCAGTTCTCTAATGCCAGCTAAGGCTTGGGGAAACCAGGTGTTTGCAAAATGGCCTAAGTGTCCAGAAATAAACCTTACTTTCGCAGGCATTAAATTAACTTCTGCCTTTTAGTCAGGGACTCCACTTACCTTATTAAGTAATCGACCAATCTGTCTTCATCATTACAGTGGTCTCTCCTGAGGAGCCTGTTGAAAGAAACTAATCTCCACAGTAGCATCATTGATTTTACATCTAATAAAAATCCCAAGTATTTATTCTCATGAGTTCTTCATTTGTTTTTTAAAATGTGCGTTTCTACCTGAGCATATGTTGGTTTCCTTAATTAGAACATTATTCCATATACGGTGAAAATGTTTTAATAACATTTTTAGGGGCTCCTGGATTTACAGTTCTCTTCCCCATCGAAAGATTTTGTTTCCTTTCAATTTTCCACATTCAGGACTGAGAAACACCTTCTACCTGCCCTGTGAAATCTTGTAATTACTAACATCATGTACCCTCTGATATCACACTTTGAGAAGGGCACATCACCTCTGTGGTATCAGTCCCAGTAATTCATAACCTAAATCTAATCGCGTAAACACCTGAGGCAAGCATAACTGGAAGAACCTTCTCAAAAATAGCTGACCGATCTTCCTCAAAATCTTATAAGTAACTCCTATTTCGTTAAACAAGCTGTCAAAAGCACATAGTCTATAAATTTGACAGAGATTAAAAATAGCTGAAAAAACGTTTTAGGTAAATGTTTTATTAAATCAATGAAGTGATTAAAATGTTACCTGCCAGTTTGCCTAAAAGAAGAGTGTACAAATAGTTTTATAACACATTTCCATCACTTCTCTCTGCAGGCGACTCAGCTAATCTAACCTGCAGAGCTTTCTTTGGGTACAGTGGAGATGTCAGTCCTTTAATTTACTGGATGAAAGGAGAGAAGTTTATTGAAGATCTGGATGAAAATCGAGTTTGGGAAAGTGACATTAGGTAAAATAATTTTTTTCTTTTGTACAGTCAAGTTAGCATTTGCTGTGTTAGTGAACAGAAAGTAAGCTAAGGGAAAATAAGGGTTTTTTTTCTTGTTTTTTGGGGGGTTACTATTATAATAAAAATATCTCAACATTGAACCACCAAGAAGCAAAACACTGTTAAGAGACTGACTATGGAATTGCAAAACATGAATGCCATTTGCAAAAAATTTAAGGGAAATAGAAAGGAGTTTTTCACTAAGGAATAAACTGAGTATGAGACAGACCAAAATACCATCAAATGTGGAAAATGTGATATTGTGCCTTTTGTTTATAAGAGCTCTTTTTTAGAAAATTGTCAAGAAGAGGGGCGCCTGGGTGGCTCAGTCGTTAAGCGTCTGCCTTCAGCTCAGGTCATGATCCCAGGGTCCTGGGATCGAGCCCCGCATCGGGCTCCCTGCTCAGCGGGAAGCCTGCTTCTCCCTCTTCCACTCCCCCTGCTTGTGTTCCTGCTCTCGCTGTGTCTCTCTCTGTCATTAATAAATAAAATCTTTAAAAAAAAGAAAAAAGAAAATTGTTAAGAAGAAATAGGTACTAGGACTCAACCAAACACAATCTCTGTCTTTTCCTTTTGTATGTTTTTACATGTTTGAGCCATCAAGTAGGCTATAAAGCACTTGATAGGAATGATAAAGATACACAAAATGTTTTCACTGTCTTTTTTAGTCCTACTTTAAGGTCTAAATATCAATATTGTGGGGATGATAAAGAATAACCATTAAAAAATACCGTCTATTTTGAGGGCATAATGTTTAAACCTCTTTAAAAAAAAAACTTACTTGTTCATTTACTTTTAAGTATTGAGGTATTCCATTATAACTGAACTTATGCTTGGACAGAGATACTCATCTTTAATCATAGTATACGTAAGCAAGCGCATAAATAATAAGTTATAATTGAATCAAAATGCTGAGCATGTGTAAACATTCTCCGATCTAAAGGTCACATCTTCTGGGTATATATGAACATTTAAGCTAAAGTTCCTCTTCCTAAATGTGAGGACTTTTAAAACCTGATCAAAGGTACAAGTGAAAAAGTTTTGCAATAGCAAATAAAAACATATAAAACTGTCATCTAAGGTTATTTCTATTGGAATCTTCTTCCTGGCAACAAATACACAAGAATATTGCACTCCAGTGGGGTTCGGAAATACCCAGATGGACAATTATCCAATATGTACTAAAACGTTCCTGTACCATTTTTCATATTTATAACTTCACTACTACCTTTTTAAAAAAAAGATTCTTTTTTATTTATTTGAGAGAGAGAGAGAGACAGTGAGAGAGGGAACACAAGCAGGGGGAGTGGGAGAGGGAAAAGCAGGCTTTGCGCCAAGCAGGGAGCCCAATGCTGGGCTCGATCCCAGGACCCTGGGACCATGACCTGAGCCGAAGGCAGACGCTTAACGACTGAGCCACCCAGGTGCCCCTCACTGTTATCTTTTAACCATATACTTTAGGATGTTAAAGTTAAAAGAGGACAATAAACTTCCTAACTTTTCCCCTCGCTTTTTGTGGGTGCTGAAGAAAGGGTCTAGAAAGGTGTATTTCTTTAATTCTACATTAGGAAGTATTGTGCAGACACGAGTTACCAAACAGAAGGAAAGGTGGAGGTGGGAAGCAGGTAAGAGAGACTCACTTCGAGGTTTTCCATTTGCTCTAAAAGATTATGAAAACCTTCGACAGTGAGGTTAGTGTTTACCATTCATTTTAATGTCAGAATTAAAGACTTCATCAAAACATTTAGTCTATGGGTTTATAATTTCATATTTCTTTTAAAATAGGCACTTGATTTGTATCATTTAAAAAAAAAAAAACGGGCTGGAGCTTTCAACTGAAATGTCAAAACTGCTCCGAAATTTTCTATTTTTCCTTAAAAAAAAACAAAAAACTAACCTGATCTATATAATTAGTCTCCCAGCCTAAGACATTAGAATTTCTTCTCTCTCACCTTTACTATATCATATTCCTTAAAGGGAAAGCAGTCTGTAAACTTTTCTTCAAGGTCTTTCTCACCTCTTTATTAAGACAGTGTGATTGTCCTGCTAAGAGAGATAATTAACTACAACTTCATTAGCATCTCCAAAAACACGCTTCCTCATTAGAAATGAAGAGGAAAAGGGCATGATATAATTTAATTAAGATAGCATCAATCCATAGCCAAATTTGAAGCACAGATGCTGTAGGTATTTTCACCTCAGATTCAGATTCATCTAATTTCTTTTTTTCTTTTTCATGTCTGTGTGTGTTTGTGTGGGGTTTTTTGTTTCGTTTTGCTTTATATTTTAGAATTCTCAAGGAGCATCTCGGGGAACAGGAAGTTTCCATCTCATTAATTGTGGACTCTGTAGAAGAAGGTGACTTGGGAAATTACTCCTGTTACGTTGAAAATGGAAATGGACGTCGGCATGCTAGCGTTCTCCTTCACAAACGGGGTGAGTGTCACCTTCTAAGCTTGAGTAGTCCTAAACCTGTAATGGGAGGGAAAGAATTCGGAACCGAAAAAATATTGTGGTTTTTCTACATCAGTTTACCCTAAATAAAATAAGCACAATAGCGTTAGGGCCATCACAGTGGATAACACAGTGAATGCGTGACTAGCTCAGGCTCTAGAGTAAAATATGGATCCCTTGTTGGGCTTTACCCCAAATCTTGGGGGTGGCATCTCACTTCCCTAAGCTTCAGTTTCCTGGTACTAGCCAATGGGGAAACAATGGTGGCAACTCTTCAGTGTGTTTTAAGGATGAAAGAAGACAAGAAATGTGAAGAGCTTGGCACAGAGCCCGTACGCAAGAGAAAGGAAGTTAAATGCTATTTATTACTGTTGGAAATTGACAAACCAATAAAAAATAACAGGAAATTTTAAGTCAAAGATTGTGTTCTTTATTTGAAGGTTCTTCCTTTAGTGTAAGAATTATGTCTGAGGAATTCCCTGTGGCAGTACTTCTTGACAGTTTTTTCTGCCTTGGATAACTTTTACATGTGTAGTATCTTCCCAAGATTAACAGTAATTTATCAATTAGTCATTAACAAACTATCATTCAATTATTATTCATTAGTAATAATTCAAGGAAGATAGATTGTGGTTGAGTACCTTATCTGCTGCACTAAATGATTCCACAGCAACCCCAACATGGTAGGCACAGGGTTAAAACATGTATAAATATATATATTGAATTGTTTCACATTAGAGACTATTAAAAAACAAAATTCGACTGAGTAAATTTGAAAATCTAATTGGCTTTACTAAATGACTCATGAATTGGGCAGCTCTGAGCAGTTGCTCAAAATGGAAGGTTTTTATGGGAAGGAGGGTGGGGCAAGAAGTTATTAACAAAAGAAAGAAAGGATTCAAGCCTGGACACTTTGTTTGGGGGTGGGTGACAGGAAAAGGCAGATGGGTTTTTTTTTTTATCATGCAGATGAACTCACTTGTGCTGATGTGGGAAATTTCAGATTGACTTTTAAAAGGTCACATTCCTGAGATAGGTCAAAACTGTAATTAAGTCTTGGTTTGCTGTTGCGGAGGGGAGGCAAATGACTCCAGCTTGGGCTTGTTTTTCTTTTTTAACAAGACAGTTGTGAACCTGGAACCATGCATTCACTGTAGAAATTTTTCATGTACATTACAAAGAAAAGTGGTTTTTTTCCTACATTACGCTTAGTGAAACCTTTCCAGCTTTGGGAACAAGTATATTTGGTGTTCTCTTACTCAGCAAATGTATAATGATTTTAATTTCAAGGCACATGTTTAATCCTAGACGCTTTGAGTTTGAAAAAGAAAGAGAACATTGAAGACTGCTCCCCCCCCTTTATTGGGCAATAGATTCCCTTTGAATAATGCTACTGAAAGCTATTAAAACAGACACCTCTGTTGTCAGGAGACTACAATATTAAAATAGTCTACCTTTGGGAGATATGAGTAGAGGGGAAAAGTAAGGACAGGTAGCAATGATTGTTTCTTTCTGTAGCTTAACATATATAGTCAATGAAGGAAGTGAGAAAAGAAGTATTATGAAAGGACAGAAACAGCTTGCCAGGGTTGGAAGCAACTTAAATGTTGTGCAATTGAACCCTTCCATAACGTGTTCCTAAGTGATCAATCACCTTATACTGGATCATATTCCCTCTCAAGGAAGCCAGTTCTATCTCTGGTAAAACCTGTCAGAAAGCATCCCTGTTTCACTGTCTGTCTACCCCTTGACCCCAGTTCTACACTTTTAATCTCTGTTTCCCAAAACAGCCCATCAAAAGTTTGTTGACCATCGCCATGGTCCTTCTGAGTCTTTATTTCCCTAGATTCAACTTGCCTAGTTTTTTTTATTCCTTCTTCCTTTCTGAGGTTACAGTACTTCCACCATCCTGGTCACTCTTTTGAATATACTCTAATTTAAAGAGTCTGAATTATTTCTCAAGAAGGGAAAGAGTGCAGAGAAGATACAGGGCACATATAAAAATCTGTTCACTTGGACAACACTTATTTCTTTTTAGAACAGGGAGGAGTAACAGTTAAGTATTGCTTGTCAGGGAGCAAGAATTCCTGTCCCCTTAAGGCTCTTTCTACCTGAATTAAGAATCAAATTGACATGAGACAGATTAACAGGAGAAAATCAAATTTAATAGTGTCCGTGTGGGGAATCCACACAGACATGGAAATTCCAAAGACAGTCAGGCAAAATGAGGCATATATGTCATCCTGAACTAAGGAGAAGGGGGTAGGGGTCTGGGACTTTGGAGGAAAGGAATATAATTCACAAAATGATAAGAAGAACAGACGTTTGGTAACAGGGGCGCCTGGGTGGCTCAGTCGTTAAGCGTCTTGCCTTCGGCTCAGGTCATGATCCCAGGGTCCTGGGATCGAGCCCCGCATCGGGCTCCCTGCTCAGCAGGAAGCCGGCTTCTCCCTCTCCCACTCCCTCTGCTCGAGTTCCCGCTCTCGCTGTGTCTCTCTGTCAAATAAAAAAATAAAATCTTTAAAAAAAAAAAAGAAGAAGAACAGATGTTTGGTAATTAGATGTTTACCCTGCCATACAGATGGATCACTCAGATAAAACTTACCTCTGCTAATAACCCTTATTCTGGAAAAGACCCTCAATTTCGAGTCTTCTATGTAGTTAAGGGAAGGGCAAAAGTTTCTCTTGAGCCCATAGGGTCTCAGTTGCCTTCAGCTGAGAATAATCTTCATGCCAAAGTGGCCTGTCTTGGGGTGGCCTGCCCTTGGCCCCTATACCATCATAAAGAGAAAAGAAGGAAAATGAATTGTAGCTAAGGAGGATAAACTATTAAAGCTCTGTTCTTACAGATAGGCACACAGCCAGGAAGGGTCAGACACCCCCAAGCTATTTTTAGCACGTGTGGCCTAAGGTTAAGTTGCCCATAGCTACAAAAGCCTCCAGTACTACAAAAATAAATGAAGAATAAAGGAAATTGTTTGAAAAACTTTCCCAATACTGTCGAATTCCGTAAACATGAAGAAGAAAATTGTGGCTAGTGTTGGAGCAGTCATTAATGCTTAAATCCACAATGGTTTTTAAATATGTATTTATACTGAGAGAGCATTTTGTTTTTAGTAAAATAAAAGCATTAAGAAGCCAAAAAGTGTTCTTCAAGGTCATGTACTCCAAAAGTCCCATTGAAAGTCAGTGTGTGCCTTCCTTCCAAGGGAGCTTCAGGAAATGAGTGAGTCATCAACTCACAAAAGCAACAAGGCATGCAATCTCCTGCCCTTGAGAGGCTTATAATCATGGGGAATGGTCTATCCCAATCATCTTAGGGAAAAAGAAAGGACTTTGGTTAACAGGTGGCATAACTGCAAGCTCCGCAGCTCTGCAAGGTTCAGAAGGTCAAGGCACAGCACAAGGTAGGCTTATAGTTATGGTCTTTGATCATAGAGTTCCTGAAAGAGTCAAGTTATTGTCATGTTAGCAATTATGTAATTATCAGATGAATTGCTCTATCACTCAGAAGAGTAAAGCTCAGAGAAGGAACTGGAAGATGTCACATTTAATCATATTTTTCTGCCATTTATTCATAAATCCCTTATCTTACAGGCCTTCAAATTCTTTCATTTTTAAAACCTCCTGAAAGATCTGTGTTAAAGTGTTTGATGCATACAGACCTTGCAGACCACAATTATCAGTTCTTCTGACGAGTAGACTTGCCAGGACACACTTTTGTGCAAGTTACTTAAGCACTTTTTCCTCCACCGTTACCTTTTGCTCAGTATTGTTGGTGTAATAAAAATGATGTCGGAGCCCTCCAGTGGGTGGTATGTGTTAGGGTAGAAAACCTTTCCTTTCTTCCTTTCTAGGTTCTTCGGCTGGTCTAATAATTAAATTGACATAAGACAGATTAACAGGAGAAAAACAAATTTAATTTGATACATACCGGAGCCCCAGAGATAGGAGATTCAAGGACAGGTCAGGCAGTTGAGGCTTATGTGCTGTCCAGAGCTAAGGAATGGCACAGGGGCCTGGAGCTTCAAAGAGGAGGTGGGTCATTCACAGGACAGTAAGAAGAGCCCATGTTTGGTAATTAGTTGTTTGCTTTACCGTATAGTCAGGACTTTCAGATGCAAAGTTATCTCAAGTAATAGATTTCTTTCTGGGCCAGGCCCCCTACCTACATTCATTTAGGTAGTTTTTGTTTGTTTGTTTGTTTTAAGGTTTTATTTATTTATTTGAGACAGAGAGAGAGAGAGAGAGAGAGAGAGCCACAAGTAGGAAGGAGGGGCAGAGGGAAAGGGAGAAGCAGGCTCCCTGCTGAGCGCGGAGCCAGATGTGGGACTCGATCCCAGGACCCTAGGATCATGACCCTGAGCCAAAGGCCGACGCTTAGCTGCCTGAGCCACCCAGGCGCCCCCATTTAGGTAGTTAAGGGAGAGGTAAAAGTCTTTCTTGAGTTTGCTGTGTCTTGATTGCCTTTAGCTCAAAATAATCCTCATGCCCAAGTGGCATATTTTGGGATGGCAAAACCTGCTCCCCTTCTTACGGATTCTTTGATATATCACTCACATGTATTAAATGAGTTTTCCTTAATGCTGAGAGGATACTACAATAAATAATTCAGCTAGGATCGAACTAGGGTAGAGTTTGGACCAGGCTTTATCTTAAAAAACAAAAACAAAAACAACCAACCTACTTCCACAAACACTGGCTGAAAATTTCCTAGGAAATTGATCGTAAAAAAAAAAGTTTCTATGGCTGGCTCAGTAGGTGGAGCGTGCGACTCTCGATCAAAGATCTTGGGGCTGTGGGTTCAAGCCCCATGTTTGGTATGGAGATTACTTAAAAAGAAATGAAGTCTTTAAAAAAAGAAAAAAAGAAAAGGTTTATATGAGAATATTCAAAATTGTTGGTTCCTGCAGCTAGGGAAGGTACTTGGACAGTTAAGATCATGTCAGGTATGCCACGCAGATATATTTCACATACTCTACAGAGAACTAGATTAGGCAGTGAATGAGAGATGAAGAATGAACGGGCAATGGCCAGGGGCCTTTAGAGTCCTCACTCTAGTCCCTGACCTGACAAGCTTGCTCGGAAAAGAACCAAAGCACAGAGCTAGCACATTCACTTCTGTGTTATTTCTCGTTCCCACTGTTGCCCATATGTGATTGAATTTCATGTTTCAGTCTCTGAATCCTTTTACCCAAATGCTTTTGCTTAGGTTTCTCATTGCTGCTGCCTGACTTGACATGTATCCAACACTGACCTTCACCTTCAGTTTCCCTCCAAAATCCTGATCTTTCCTGTTCTCTCCATTTTTTACGTTTTCCCTTGTCTTCAGATCAATACCCAGCCAGCAATGTGCTCTAGCCTCAGGCCTAACCACTCTTGCACCCATCAGGCAGTCCTAAATTCCTTCTTCACTGTGTGTTTTGTCCAATCTCTCACTCTGGATGGCCTCCCAGTGTACACATGTTTACTATATGGAGCAAAGCAGCTTAATGGTTAAGGGTGTAGACTCTAGCAATGGTATGTATTCAAAACCCAATTCTCTGTGTACTGACTGGGTTACTGTTACCAAATTTAAACTAGTCTGTGCGCCCAATGTGCAGTAAGCAAATGTCTGAGACACTGATTTTGAAGTGAAGAAAACTTTATTATCAGAAGGACAGCCGATCAAGAAGGCCAGGATCATTCCCCAAACTACCTTGCCCTGTTGAGCCTAGGGACAGCATTCTTCCAGACAGTGAGGCACTATTTGGGACCTGGTATGATCAGATACCTCAAAACAAATGTTACCATCCATTGCTCATTAGGTTTCCACAATCAAAGAGTAGGGATAAAAAAAGGCAAAGTGAATGATTGCTTGTGCATGAGGTTAAGAGGTGCATAAAACATAAAACAGAACGTGGAGCTAAGTTAATAATACAACTAATACCAACTATAGTCCTGCTTATATTTTCAAAACAGGTCCAGGAACCAAGTGTCTGGCCCCACTCTCTTGGGCAAATCACCTAATCTCTATGACCCTCAAATTTCTCTTCTATAAAATGGGAATAATAACCTACCATATAGAATAGCTATGAAGATTAAATAAACAAAATTAGTGTCAATATGTATCGCAATGTCTGACACACATTTGTCATCCAGTAAATGTTAGCAGCCAGTACATGATTTCTCTGCTCCAACTACATGATATTCTGGGTAATTTAGGATGTGATAATAATGTGTTCTATTAAAAACTCCCGCAAATCTCATTTTAAGTCTAATTTATCTCATATTAAAATGGCCAGCTTTAGCTCCAGCTCCATTGAGTCCATATTTTACCTTATAATAGATTTACTTTAGTTCGAATGTGCTGTCCTGAAGGAGAGCTTCATTCATTTATTCTTGCATTTAATGATAATCATTAAGAACCTACTGTGTGTCTGGCACTCATAAAATTAAATGAACAGGAAATAAAACCAATATAATTTGAGATGCCACCATCTACTCTTTAAATTGCTTTGATATTAAGCATTCCTAATATAGAATTATGCTTCTAGGGAATGTTTAGCTTTGAAACTGTCACATTGAGGGAATGTTCATTAACAATCCTGTTCTGAATGGTTATGTTTAGATATATTGATTACAATAATATAGCAATCCATTCATCATGAAGTAGTTTGGGAACTAGCAAAGTATCTATCTCAGAGACCAGCACTAGTTAATAATGATAAACATCTAGGTTTTCTCTATTCCCTCTCAAACCCATTTTATTTCTTGCACACACACACACTTTCTCCCTCCAAAGAATGTAATCAATAGAAATTAGACTTGCTCAATAAACTTCCTGGTCCCCAGAATATCATTAGTAATGTAATTAACGTGTACATCATTTAGGATGCACTGTTTTAAAGCCGGATGAATTTAGACCCAGTGGACTCCTTATCCCTTTTTGTAATGAATCATTTTTGGAGTATATGCCCCTATCCTAGTTAGTATTTACCTAGTGTATTTATTTACTGAGAGATACAGTAAGATCCCAGAACTGTTTAAGCCTCTCTCAGGGCTCAACATCTGACATCTTTGATCACTGACTTCAAAATATGGAAAAGTCAAACTTTGCCCAAATACCAAAACCTCCTACCTCTCTGTGTGGTGGCATCTCCCTAGAAAGACAATGACTCATTAAAAACTGAATAGGCATTCACTAAAGAGTCACTTTTTTTGAGTTACTGCTCTGGGGAGGGAAAAAATTTTTCCCTTGACCCTTCTAGATTCTTGGCTGAGACCTCCCTGTAATAACAAACCAGATTAACAGGAAAAAAAACAAACAAGTTTAATAACTTGTATACCCCCTTATGCAAGGGAGATATCCAGAAAAACTGAGTAACTGCCTGAAATGGCCTAAGCTACCACCCTAAATACCATCTCCAGCTACAGACAAAAGAAGATGCTGAGGGTGGGAGAGCCAGTTATGGGAGATTTCCAAGAGAAACACAGTAATCAAGGGTGTGGTTGTTACACAGATTTAAGTCATTGCTTTCTCCATTGATAAGAGTTTTTAGGGCGCCTGGGTGGCTCAGTTGGTTAAGCGACTGCCTTCGGCTCAGGTCATGATCCTGGAGTCCCGGGATCGAGTCCCACATCGGGCTCCCCGCTCAGCGGGGAGTCTGCGTCTCCCTCTGACCCTCTTCCCTCTCGTGCTCTCTCTCATTCTCTCTCTCTCAAATAAATAAAATCTTTAAAAAAAAAAAAAGAGTTTTTAGAGAGTTTGAGTCCCTGGCTCTTCCAGGTTAAGAAAGGGAGACACCCTTACAAATGGAGATTTCCCTTATAAATGTAAATATCTTTCACAAAAGGGTAACTTCTCAGTTTTCAAAATTTCTCCTGTGTCTGCAGTTTCTTAAAAATAATCAGCCTTGGGGCGCCTGGGTGGCTCAGTTGGTTAAGCAACTGCCTTCCGCTCAGGTCATAATCCTGGAGTCACAGGATCGAGTCCAGCATCAGGCTCCCTGCTCGGCAGGGAGTCTGCTTCTCCCTCTGACCCTCCCCCCTCTCATGCTCGCTCTCTCTCTCAAATAAATAAATAAAATCTTTTAAAAAAATAATCAGCCTCGGGGGCGCCTGGGAGGCTCATTTGGTTAAGGGTCTGTGGCTCAGGTCATGATCCCAGGGTCCTGCTTGTGGGGAGGCTGCTTCTCCCTCTCCTCCCCACTAATATTCTCGCTCCCTCTCGCTCTCAAATAAATAAATAAAATCTCAAAAAAATTCAAAAAATAATGATAATCAGCCAAAATAATCCATATGCCAAAAAAAGCATGTTTTGGGGGTGTATATTCTGCTCCCCTTCATTGCCTGTGCAATTCCCAAATATTAAGGAACTTTAGTTATGTTGCTACAGCATCTCCAAGTCAGAGCCATCAAGTTTAACAAATTATCTCCTTGGATAAGATCTGACATTTTTCAGTCAAAAATTTTTCTAGCCTGTAACATTTTTCTTGCTTCTCTGCTCTTCAGTTGTGTAAGACATCTAAACAGCTGACCTCAGTTCTTCCTTTTTTTTCTTCTCGATAACTAACGCCGAAACAAAAAATACACTTGGTGGCTATTACGCCAGGAGCACAAATTGTCCAATACTAGTAATTTTGTACCTTTGAGTTTCTTGATAATGGACATTTCAACAAGGTTGTTCGATTGTCACCAAAATTACAAGCATGAGAGCCAACCTTTTGAGCTATTTCCTTAGACATAAAATATATGATGTAAGTGAGGTTAAATTCAACTTATTTTTGCCTCAGACCTGGAATGTCCTTTCAAAAGTCTCTTGATCCCAGTTTTTCCTGATCAGCATAGTTTTGCCTTTTAGTCATTTTGGTCATTCAGTTTGCTTCAGTGTGAACTAGACTATTCAAGCAGTGTCTTTGTTAGGAAAGAAAAGGACCACTGTTTGGGGATGATTAGCTTTTTCCTCAATTAGTAAATATCAACGAGATGATCCTGGACAAAGCCAGTATTGGGACCACGAAGGATAAAACCTTTTATCATTCATGTTGAACTAATCATGTGGGCCAGAGCTCTTAGAATTTAAGTATACGTGGGCATCGTCAGTGGAAGTCCTTTATTTGTCTTACTGAATTTTTCACTTGTTTTCCAACTAAATGTTAAATTCTTGATAAAGATCTTTAACTTGTACTTCTGTGTTATATTACTCAACATATGTAACCCACTTTGTAAATGTGATGAATGGATGATTAAATGTATTCTGAGTAATATAAACTTTGTCTGCAGCAGGGTTTCTTAATCTCACCACTATTGACATTTTGAACTGGCTAATTCTGTTACAGGATTTTTTCCTTCATTGGTGCCCACGGTTCTTGTTCAGGCTGCTTCAAAAAATGAAGAGGTAGACCAGACAGAGTAGTGGGCTGCACAGCAAGGTTTATTGGGCAATAGCAAAGTGATAGTACAAAGCTCCCCAGGAGGGAGGGGACCCAAGAGGGTTGCCATCGGAGTTTCTAAGTCTAGGGGTTTTTATGGGCTTATTAGCAGACTGTTTTCATCTGATGAACCCTCCCTGTGACTGTCATCCAATCAGGTTGTTGCCACCTATCCTTCACATGGGAAAGGGTGGAGGGCTCTTTCCTGGGTGGTTTAAAATCCTTTTAAGGGTGATTTCCTCTTAGGGTAGGGACCCCTTGTCCCTGCCTGCCTGCCTTCCGACTATCCTTCATCAATTCTTGGTTGTGGGGGGCTGTCATATGTATTGTAGAATGCTTAGCAGCATTCCCAGCCTCTACCCATTAGATGCCAATAGTACCTTCCCTAGTTCTGACAACCAAAAATGTTTCCAAATATTGCCAGATGTCCCCAGGGGGCAAAATTGCCACCAGTTACTGACAGAAAGACAGGTATTTTCATCTTGAAAATCCTCCAAGATTAAAACCAATGTGTTTGTGTAACCGAACTTAAGGGGTTTGCTACTTGGGGTGCATCAAATTGAACACAACCCAAGGAAATGTCTAATGCAAACAACTTTTTATTACTTGTTTTAAGTAAGGAGACAGGGAGATAGGTCTCAAAGCACTGTCTCCTGGTGGAGTTAGTACAGAAAGCTTTTATTCGGTGTATTAGGGGGCGGGGGCAGGAGGCTTCCATGGGCACTTTTTGGTTCACTTGTGCACACCTAGCATGTCAACATGACAGTGCATATAGCGTATGTTCAAAGTTCAAAAAATGGCAAAAAACTGCCCGTAGGGGGAGATCTTAGTATTGTAATGAGCTAAAGTTAACTTCAGGTCAGCTTAGGGGGGCTTCTGCACACGTCCTCAGCTCCAGTCTGGCTCAGACTGTCTCACATAAGGGGCCATCAGGTGAGACACACCTGGCAAGGCATTATCAGGTGAAACATCTAGTTGGTTGTCTCCTTGCAAAGCAAAACGCATTCCTTCCCTGCTTTTGTCCCTTGTCCTCCGTTCTGCTGAGAGCTTTTAGCTCTCTTATTTGAGCAACTTCCTGTTGCATCCCAGCTAACAGTTGGGTGTTTCTTATATCATTGGAATTCGCAAAAATTAGGTTCCTTCTGTTTCCACTCTTGGAGAGTCAACTAGAAGTCTGTAGAGCAGGGCCTCACAATCATTTTTTGTTGTTATTGTGTTACTAATTGATCTATCATAGCCACTGACCCAGGAAACGAATGGGCGAGCCCCCGGGGCCGCTGCCCAGGCCAACTGCTCCATCCTGGGGAATCCCAAGGGGGCTGGACCAATTCAGAGCTTGGCTCCTGGCCGAGTTTGCCAACACTGTTGTGGAACAAACTCGGATAAACTCATCTCAAGAGAAGCCAATAACTCAAGAGATGAGGGTTTGGAAAAAAGAAAAGGAGAAATTTATTTCAGGTGCTGGCAGCTGGGGGAGGTGGCAGGCTCAAGCCTGAACAAATGACCTCTCCACCAGCAAGATGGACACCTAGAGTTTTATAGGGAGAATTTAGGGGGGTGCATGCAAGAGAGCACATGATCATAGGCGGGGGGTTGGTATGTGTTGAGCCGCAGGGAAGAGGACTTCTGGGTTGTGGTCTTCTCTGCATTCTGTTGCTATCAGGGCTTTTCTGGCCTGGTGGTTGCAATGTTCTGATCATTGGAAAACACTTTCATCAGTGCCTCTGGAAAGTGTGATACTAAGAACTGCGGGCTGGGCGCCTGGGTGGCTCAGTCGGTTGAATGTCTGACTCTTGATTTCTGCTCAGGTCATGATCTCAGGGTCATGAAATCCAGCCCTGCATTGGGCTCCCCGCTCAGCGGGGAGTCTGCTTGGGATTCTCTCTTTCCCTCTGCCCCTCTCCCCTACTCACACACGCAAGTGGCTCTTTCTTTCTCTGTCTCTCTCACTCTCACTCTCTCACTCTCACGCTCTCTCTAAAATAAATAAATAAATCTTTAAAAAAAAGAAATAAGGACAATGGGCTTCAGTTCAAGCAGGACGCAAGCAGTCTTGTCTATTTTAGGTTTTAACTTTTAAGGTCTAGAGTTGAGCAAAAGGGCCTGCTGACAGTTGCAGTCTTTACAGTGCAAACAGATCACCTGGAGAGTTTGTTAAAAAATGATTGGAATTCATTAGTCCAGGGTGGGACTCAAGGTTTGAATTTCAAACAAGTGCCTTATTGATATTGATGCTGCTGGTCTGTGGACTGCAGTTGGCATACTGAGGTCTTTGCCTAGACAATAGGTCCTCTGATAAACTTGGTAGCTTCTAATAGGTGAAGAGCAACTAGCTCTCTTGAGTTCACTGTTTCCGTGAGAGAGAAATGAGAATGGAATGTAGCTAGTCAGTGGGATTAAATCCAGCTCATCGCCTCATTCCTCTTACATGGTCAAAACCTTTGAACCTGTTTGAACATTAGCATATTGCCCTCACACTCTACTCTTAATGAGGTTACCTGCCTCACGTATTCAATGAAATTGTGCTTTATAGAACACATTTGCTACTCGGAGAGATGTCTGAGAGGGCACTCTCTTCGAGTATTAAATAATTAACCTCTTAAATCAGGAGGGCCCTCACTGTTGGACAGAATTCTTATATAGCCCTTTTTTACAAAAGGAAATCCACTTAGGCATGTGTCTCAACAACGTGTCTATGGATATATATGTGTATTTCAGTCTATGCAAATAGGCCGTATACAGTGTTCAGTCTATGCAAATAGCAATTACCAAGGAGAAACAAGATACATGATGGGCAATAAATACCACTAATTTCCTGTTTTGAATACTCATATTCAACTAAATCTCAATTATGTGTAGTAAGGAAGGCCAGGCATAGTGGAAAAATTGAACCTCCACATATGATTGGTCAGTGATAGGACTGCAAAACAGGCAAAGACAAAAGTCAGTAATGCAACCTGGATAAACAGTACCTACATGTTCAAAAGGTCGATTTATTTTAGCAGGGATCTGTCTCTAGCTGCTAACAGAAGCTATAAATCACACATAAGCCCAAGATCAGAGCAGAGGGAATGCACTGGAACTCAGATCTTCGTGTTGGAAAATCTTTACAGTACATACAAACAGCCAGCTTAAAAAATGATAGTTCTATTTAAGGTATTCACAAGAAGCCCACAGTATCATCTAGTGCACACATAGCACAATTTCACATGTGATCAGAGATCACAATCGGGATAACATATTCACAGTCAGCACCCGCCCACACACCACTCTCTTCCTTCTCAGAACCACCTTGATCTCATTATTTCTAGGTTGGAACAACCTGGTGACTGAGGATGTTGCATATCCTGATGAAAATCTCACTCCACTGCAGGCTGCCTAAAGATGATTCATATAGTGCTGCTGTATGAAAAAGGAACAAATCATTCCCATTCCCCAAATATGTATTGAGTGCCAGCTATGGGCAAAGCACTGGGCTATAGGTGTCTTTCTTTAGGAGTTGAGTCACTGCTGCCAGAGCAATGTCTACCACCATCCTGGGGTATTAGAGCAACATTGCTGGGAAGAGGGAGATGGCTGTGCATTGTTATGGCTGTGAATTCCTGCACTCGGTTGAGAAATGGCACAACTGGGTCATAAAATGCAAGGTATAACTTTTAACAAGCAGTTCCTGTATATCGAACTTTGACAACCAGGTCAGTAAAGTGAGATATTAGACATGACACATAAAAAATGCTAACTACTCTCTCAGGTCATATAATAGGAAAAAATATGTTGATTTCCAATAAATTACCATGGAAACTAATATTAGATTTTAGTGTTGAGGACTACATTTACCATCTATAAGAAATATGTTAGCTGTTTGTCTCTACTTTTAGGGCACATACACTATTTTTAGTGTGTATTCTTTGAAGATTAATGTATCTGGAGGTTGATCTCTCTAAATTAAAAATGAACATTTAAATGCTATTGTTAGGGAGTAAGAATTTCCTCTACCCTTCAAGGTCCTTCTAGCTGGACTAAGAATCAAAGTGACATGAGAAAGATTATTGGAAGAAAATCAAATTTAATATTTAATAGCCTACATATGGGGAATCCACACAGACATGGAAAATTCCAAAGGCAGTGAGGCAACATGACATTTATATGCGCTAAAGAGAAGGATAGGTGCCTGAGGATACAAAGGGGAGAAAGGCCATTAGCAGGAAGGTAAGAGGAGATGTTTAGAAAACATAGGTTGCCCTGTTATACAGGTAAGTTTCTTAAAGAGAAATCTCTGGTACCAGCAGGCAGCTGAGGGGGAGGTAAAGCGCTTTTCCTGAATCTGCTGTGTTTGGATTACTTTTAACTCAAAATAATGTTCATACCAAGGTGGCCCATCTTGGGGCAGCCTGCCCTTGGCCCCTACTCTATTAAAATAGATTTTATTTTTACTTTACACACAAAAAACCCAGTGGTATATTTAAGAAAGCACAAAAAGATCATTTTAAAAACCACCCAAGAATCATTACCATGAATTGAGATTATATATGAATAAGAATTTACTGAAAAGAAATTGTAAACTGTGATGGAAAAACAGACTTTTTTAAAGATTTTATTTATTTATTTGACAGAGAGAGACAGCACAAGCAGGGGGAGCGGCAGGCAAAGGGAGAGGGAGAAGCAGGCTCCCCACCATGTAGGGAGCCTGACATGGGGCTTGATCCCAGGACCCCGATATCATGACCTGAGCTGAAGGCAGACGCTCAACCACCCAAGCACCCAAAAACAGGCTGTTTCTTGAGAATGTTTTGGTTCTGACTCTTTACTTGTATGCGACCTAAAGCAAGTCTCTTTGTGTCATTATTCTTCGTTTTTATGGTTTGTAAACTACTTGCCCTTAAGCCCCTGTGCAGGAATCTTGTAAAAACATATGAAACCCTGCGTAAGGCTGATGGTATATATATTAGCCCATTTGTCAGATTTTATAGATTCTTTGAGTTTTGAGTCATTGTACCTCATTTTGCAAATCTTGAGAGTGAAATGAAGTGGTTGCTCTTCCTAGGGATGTTTTTGTGGTTTTAAGTGTTTGTGAAGTTGACTCATATCTTTAAATGACAAGTTCCTGTAACTGCAGAATAGAAATGACAATTCCTTAAGACAATGCAACTGCATTTCAGAGTACTGACCAGTAATGGTTGCCAAGTTCATGGAAACTAAAATGGAAGAAGCTGTTATCAAAGCCTAAAAGAATGAGACATCAATTGCCTCACTTAAATCAGTTTGGAATTCTAATTCTAGTATGTCATGTAAAGTGAGTGTGATTTAAAAACTCATATCATCCCACAGTTTCAGGGTAATGACTCACAACTACTTGGATATCAGAAAAGTTTTCCCCTCTTCCTTTCTAGGTTCTTTGGCTGGTCTAATAATTAAACTGATGTAAAATGGACTAAAAAGAGAGAAATAATTTCGTGCATACAAGAACCCCATAAAACATGAGACCCAAAGGCAATTAGGCCGTTGAGGCTTTTATGGCAACCTGAGGAATGATATAGGGGCCTGGGGTTCCAACGGGGAGGAGGGCAAGTCACAGGAAGAGAAGAAGAGCAGATAGCTGGTAGTCATATGTTTGCCAAGCCATGCCTATTAAGTCTTTCAGTTAAAAAGTTACCTCTGGGGCGCCTGGGTGGCTCAGTTGGTTAGGCGACTGCCTTCGGCTCAGGTCATGATCCTGGAGTCCCGGGATCGAGTCCCGCATCGGGCTCCCTGCTCAGCAGTGAGTCTGCTTCTCCCTCTGACCCTCCCCTCTCTCATGCTCTATCTCATTCTCTCTCTCAAATAAATAAATAAAATCTTTAAAAAAAAAAAAGTTACCTCTGAGGGCGCCTGGTGGCTCAGTCAGTTAAGCGTCTGCTTTCGGTTTAGGTCATGGTCTCTGGATCCTGGGATCGAGCCCCACGTCAACTCTCTCTCTCTCAAAAATAAATAAAAAATCTTTAAAAAAAAGTTAAGGAAAAGTTATCTCTGGTAATAGCTCTCTTTCTGGGCTAGCCCCCCTACTTCAATTCTTTTAGACAGTTAAGGGAAGGGTAGAAGTTTTTCCTGAGTTTGCTGGGTCTTAATGGCCTTCAACTCAAAATAATCTACATGGCCAGGTGGCATATTTTGGGATGGCATGTTCTTTTCCTCTTCTACTAATTAGAAGTACGCTTCTAATTCTCCCCAGATGTGTATATTATTTAAATATGTCAGTATTGAAAGTAGCTTAATGGACTACATTAAAGGTATCACAACAAAATTCTATATTGGCTATCTTCTTATGTTGACTGTTGTCAGTGGCAACTCAATAGTCACATAAAAACTGGTAATATTCAAATGTATTTTCAACTGTTAACTACTCACATACCAGTTTTAGTTTTCTCATCTTTAGAAGAGTGCAGTTAGAGTAAATGAAATTTCAAATCCATATCTTCTCTAATATGGGACTGTGTTTTAACCTACTTTTAACTGAATATTTGTAAACTGCTGCCCAAAATATTATTTATATAAAGAAAAGCTCAATAGCATTGTTAAATAATTCCTGCCAGACTTGCCTTGCTGAACTGGGCATCTATAAATGGTAGTTGAATAAATAGGTATGTGAATAAAAATTAGGCTAAAGAGTTTACCATGAAGACTCTTACTAGAACACAGATCATAAACCACCTTGGGCAACTCCATGCTAAACCGTCTAGATTCAAAGGCAAAATAAAAGCTACTTTGGACTGTTAGCATTTAAAGGTTTCAGTTACATGAAAACCTAATACACTAGAAAGAGATGCATAAAAATTTTTTTAACTGAAGTAGTAGTAATGGTTATCTCAGGGTGGTGTGATCCTGTGTGACCTTTCATGTCTTCTCAGTATTCTTCTGTGATTTTCAAAGTCTCCACATTGAGCATGTTTCATAGAGTCAGAAAATAAAAAGAGAAAAAATAAATCTATTTTGGTACAGCCACTGAAAAATTTCAAAATGCTTACAGGAAACCTATTATTCATCTTTTTGCTGTCAAATCAAGTTATTTACACATTTAAAAATGTATTAAAACCTATTTGCTTCGATGTACCCTCTCACTCCCATTTTGTCTGTCTATATTAGAAAACATTAGGTTTGGGGGGACACCTTTACTTCTACATTATTTTCTCAAACCATTGCTAATTTCATGCACCAAAAATCAATACATAGAACAAGACGCTAAGATAATACCTTGGTCTTTATGAAGCAGGTCCACGTTATTGCCATTTTGGTAAAAGAAAATGCATTCCTGAAGACAGGCCCTTCCTATATCCCAACTACACAAACCATTAAACTATACAGACCACCCACTTTATTCTCAACTTTGTCATGGTTTAAGCAGCTGTTTACTGTTTGTTCCCTTCGGGGGAACCAAGGAATGCTAGATTCTGCTACCAGTAGTTCCCAAACCATGCCTATTTCTTTGAAGAGTATTAATGGGAGAAGAAAAAAATGTAAACAAGTGTTAATAAATTCTTGACACTCTCTCTTTACAAAATGAGAAAGGAAGGCAAACTTACCACTATTTGTCTTAGCACTCTTATGTTTTCAGGAAACAGAGAGCTATCAAAAAGATTCAAGAGAGATAAGAAATGGAATTTTCTGTTACTTCCGTTGAGGGAAATAAACCAGCGTATGGTTTGATTATTGTTTTTGCCTTAATAGTCTCTGGCTCTGTGGAATCACCAAGACTTTGAGTGAAACTTGTCTCGTGAGAGAAACAAACAGCTTTTGCCGAACACATTTTATTCTAATGCTTTCAATAATTAGGAAATATATTAAAACCCTAAAGGGAGAAAATTGTAATAAATAACATAAAATTCGGAAGTTGATCAAAGCATCCCATTTTGTGTATTGCAATGCAATCAATTCTTACATATGTATAATATTTTATAAATCTACCTCCAACAGTTAAATATACTACAAATCATAATTTTTTAAGAAGGGTTCAGTGTTCCTGTAGAAAACATGGCTCCTTCTATTGGTTATCTAAGTAGTCCAGATGTTCTGGTTCTTTGGCCAATCCAAAGCATTCCCAGTGGAAGACCAAACTGTTCTAACTGTGCCAGTATATCCTCTGGTGGAGGATTGCTTTCAGGATAAACACCACAGCCCTTAACAAAAAGGAGTAAAATGGCAATGCCACCTTCACTCTGACAATTTTCTCTCAAGAGACGTTTTGTAACATTCCATCTGTGCCTATTTGTATGACATGTTGAGAAGGAAATTCCTAGTAGAGGGAAAGCAAATACTTTTTCTTATAAGAGATTTTCTTTTTAGGCATCTGTGAAATTTGACACCTTGATAAACAGTAGCCCTATCTTCTAAGCTGATCACCTGAGGCCCATTTTGCTCTTTATTATAGCAGAGTCTCTTCCTTCTTTGTCTGGTTTCTCCCCATCATACTCAATCTTAGGAGACCTAAGATGAAGGAGTCCCCATCTGAATACTTTGTATGTTTGTATGTGTGTACAAATACATAGCTGTTCTGGGTACATCCCACATTATGGTCTTTAGATAAGCCGATTTCAAACACTGCTTTTACAATCCAACGGGGAAATGTTTTCAGCACTAAAGCTCAGTGTTAGTGATGCCACATTGTGCTTTTGGACAATATGTCAATTTTTCACGAGGAAGGATCACTGCCCTGTTTTTCTGACCTAATTTTGGGAAACCTGGTTTAATTGATACCATGAATCCTTCAAACAAATTTATTGACAAGGTGCAAGTTAGTTGCTTTGCAAAGAAAAGAAAGATAAACATGTTCTAGCAGAGAAATCAGAACAGTTAGTTGACTACCACCATCCATCACGCCATACATTTGCTTTCTCTGTACTCTGCACCAAACTTCTTGCCAAAAATCTTTGCAGGTACCGTCCCGGACTGTGCCACGGTGTCCGATCCCTAGCCCTAAAATCTCCCAGTAGAAACACAAACACCCTGAGTGAGTTGGTCACCTGACCTGTGGTCATGCTACTTAAAGTAAAGCATTTCTTTCACTTAAGAGTGAAACTTAAGTGCACAATAGACATTAGCTTTCATTACTGTGTTATTAAATAATCTACTTATATGCCAGACTCTGCAACTAGGCATGAACCCCTTTAAGGCAAGAAGCTTATTTTATTCATCATCTTATCGCTACAACTCTAAGTACTACACCCGCTACATTGAAGGCATTTATTAAACAGAGAGTGAATGGATGGATGGATGGATGGATGGATGGATGGATGGATGGATGTGATGTGGTTTTTAGGATATAGGTGAGGTTTGGTGGGGTGGGGTCCGGAGCCAACGGCCAAGAAAGAATTCTTGAGACGTCTTTGGTGCAAAAAGGTGGTTTTATTAAAGAACGGGGATAGGACCCGTGGGCAGACAGAGCTGCACTGGGGTTGTGAGGAGCAATTGATTATATACTGTCGTGTTGGGGGAGGTAAGGAAAAAGGGAGGTTTTCAAAAGAACTTTCATATGCTAAAGAGGACAGACAAGATACCTGAGGCCTTGCCATTTTCAAGTTTAAGTTGTTTTTCTTTCTAGTAAAGCAATAACGTTAAGATAGTTGGGAGCTTCCTGGAAGAAAATCACACATATCCCACCCAGGAGTTGAGGGGTGGGGGGCAGGTTGCAGGGCGTCAGCTTATGCTTTGTCTTCAGCTAGCCTTCTGCTCCCTCATCAAATGAAAAGAAAAAACTGAATAACATTATCAAAGATGTAAACAATATATGATTGATTTCTAAATGCCAAGTGAATACAAAGTTTCCTAGTTCTCTAAGTCTATACTACACTATATGGTCATGAGATTTATGAATGAGAGAACATTTCTGTATTTGTATAGTTAAGTTGAGCATTTTTCTATAGAACGATGTTTTATTACCAAATTAACAGACTGCATATTAATAATTACACCTCATCAGTTGCTTGAACCTCATGACACGTTGGCTGGCTGGGAAGATGGCTTACAGAGATATTCTTGGAATTTTAGAGTGGGAATGCGTAAAAAACTAACTTTTTATTAGAAAATTGAGTTCTTAATCATCCAGTCATTGATTTATTCAACAGCTATTCATTGAGCACCTACTATGTGTCCGATAGTTTCCAAGGCACTTGAGATAGATCAGTAAAAAAAAAATATGGACAAGATAGACCAAAAAAAAAAATGCTTAACCTTGATGGAATTTAAATTCCAGTGGGAGACAGATAATAAACAATAGTAAATTTATTAATAAGCAAATTAAATGCTATGTTGTATCGTGAGTAATGTAACAAAGAAAGAAAGGGAAAGAAGAGGGGCACCTGGGTGGCTCAGTTGTTGGGCATCTGCCTTTGGCTCAGGTCATGATCCCAGGATCCTGGAATCAAGTCCCAAGTTGGGCTCCTTGCTCAGTGGGAAGCCTGCTTCTCCCTCTGCCTGCAGCTTCCCCTTCTTGTGCTCACGCTCTCTCTCTGACAAATAAATAAATAAAATCTTTAAAAAAATAAAAAAGAAAAATGGATGCAAAGTGCAGCCACAGGTTTGTGATTTGGAATGAGTGCTCCGTGGACCAAACTGAAAAGGTGTTATATGAGCAAAGACAAAGAAGCAAAGAGGGAGGCATACAGAAATCTGGTGGAGGAATATTCCAGTCCGAGGGAACAGCCACGGCAAAGGTCCTAAGGTAAAGCAATTTATAATGTAAAACTAAAAACAAAAGTAAATTACATAATGCAATATAGTAAGTCACCAAAAAAGCTACAGAAAATACATTTTCTAAGGAGATGGATCACTTTTGGAAAAGCTTCATTGAAAGCGTGGGTCTTTGCCTTGCTTCGCAGTACCGGTAGGGTTTTGGTAAATGAAAAGGGGAAGTTCTAGTCGGTCTAGAACTGGGAAAACACCTGTCAAGTTCAGTTCACATTGGAGGGATGATTCCTGCGGGAGCTTAATTAGCTGCTTCAAGGAGTGAAGGACCGTGAATGCCAACATAAGGGTTTTGGTCTTTTTTCCATAAACATTGTAGATGGGCTAACAATTACTGAAGAAAATTCCAAGGCAAGGATGGCATGTTTTTGGAAGATTACACTGAAGGTTTTAGACAGATTACATCAGAGTGACTGTAAATAATAAAATTTTAAGTCAAATCTAATCAATACAAAACACTCTAATTACAATAGCACTTGCAATAATACGATCTTACCATTTGAGTTGTCTTTTATTTTTTAACTTTTTATTTTGAAAAAAAAAAACAAAACCCTGGAGACCTTACAGAAAAAATGCAAGAATAGTACAATAAATTTCCATATATCCCCTTCAACTAGATTCACCAATTATTAACATTTTGCCACACTTGCCTTACCTCTCTTAATGTGGGTAGATAAATAAAAAGATAGAGCTATACCAGGTATACAATAGCACATAACATATTATTGGTGTTGTGTGAGAGTAAATTGCAGACATCATGGCTAAACTCTTTGGTGTGAATCTTCTGAAAACAGGGATGTTTTCTTACCTAACCAGAGTATATTTATCAAATTCAGGAAAATTGATAATGGTAGAATGCTATTACCTAATATACCATCTATATTCACTTTTAAAAGATCATCCCAATAATACCCCTTCTACTCTATTTCCCATCCAGGATTACACATTGCATTTAGTTGTCAAGTCTTAGTGTCCTTTAACCTGGGATGGTTCCTCAGGCTTTCTTTCTCTTTCACGGTGTTGGGAAGAAATTTTCTCTGTCCATCAAGGTCCTTGTAACTAAACATGAGACAGACTAACGGGAGAATATCAAATTTAGTAGGAGGAATCCACACAGTCAGGCAACAGGAGGCTTATCTGACCTTCCTGAGCTGCTAAGGGGAGGAGCTTGGGAAACAAAGGTTGGAAAACAAAGGGGTTTAGAAAACAAAGATTGCCCTGTTATGCAGATACATTTCTTAGGTGAAGATGAATCTCTGTTAATAGCTCTCTTCCTGGACAGGCTCTCCTTTCCAATGTAAATTTAGACAGGTGGGGAGGCAAAGGGCTTTCCCTGCATCTGCTGGGGATGGATTGCCTTTAACTCAAAATAATCTTCACACCAAAGGAACTGCTCTTGAACCCTACAATGGTTTGGACGTTCCTAAAGAGTAGAAGCCAGATTTTATTTTTTATACAATGTTTCTTAGTTTGAGTTGGCCTGATATGCCCTCCTTTTTTGGACATATACCTGTTTCTGGCTGGAATACTACATAAATGATATTGTGCCTTGTTAATGCATCACATCAGGAGTTGCATGATGTCGATTTGTCCCATTACTGGTGATGTTAATTTTGATTACTTCCTTGAAATGGTGTCCATTTTTCCCTCAATCGTTAATAAATAATCAGTGGGGAGGTACTTTAAAACAGTGTGAATATCCTGCCTCATCGATCTTTCACCCAATAATTTTAGCATCTGTTGATAATTCTTACCTGAATCAATTATTATTAGAATGGCTGAAACATGATGATTTCTAATTCTATCATTTCTTCCATTTTTACCAAGTGGCATCTTTCTGCCGTGGCTAAGGAAGAGCTTTTAATTTATTTGTTCGTGGAATCATGTTTTTTCAGTTACTGCCATTGTTCATCTTAACCTTGTCTTTTAATACATACGACTTATGAATATTCCTTTCACTTCATAGGAAAAAGCAAAACCAAACTTAGTACCCTTCTCTGGTTGGGAAGAAGAAAAGCACGTTTAAGGGTAGGCTCTAGCTAACTGTAGAAAGAATGATGTATTTTTTTCCTCTAGTCTTCCATTTTATTTTTAAATTTTTAACAGTTTGTTAACATGTAACTCTTCAGTTCCTATGGCTTCTGGGAGCTGAGGCTAACTACGCCCTAATGATGGGTCCTAGCCAACAACCATATTTGCATTCTTGATTGACAGTAAGTAAAATTTAATTCGATACTTTTGCTGAAAGCCTCTTCCCAAAATGACAAAATATACCACTTTGAAGGTAATCTTTTGCCCAGATGTTTGGTTGCACAGATCAAGCTGCCACGTTCAGAGACCATTTTCATTTTCCTTTTTATTATTATTGTTATTATTATTATATTATTATTTTGTATACCCTGCCTTGTTCCAAAAAGCACTTTTGCAAAAACAAAACTGCTATCTTTACATACTAGTTTATACCTTCCCAAAACGTTTTCTTGCTATTATGTGAATAGCAATTCAGCTTCTTAATGTGTTACCAAAAAAAAAATTATAACTGCTTCTAAATTGCATTGATGTATTGTAGAATTGAGTTGAATATCTTTGTAGGCTGAGCATAATTATCCTCCTGCCAGGAACAAATAAGTTATACTGCTCCAGAGAAATAAATATGCATATGAATTTATGTGGATGGATAAATCCTTATAAAGTTTAGCTCTTTATAACACAATGAGAGAAGAGGAAATGTACTTGGTGAGGCTAATGAATAAACTGGGATCATTAGATTGTCTATCATGCATTTCCCCCACAAAGTTGCACTTTACTGCATATAAATCAGGGCAGAGCATTTCAAAGGACTTTATAAAATGAATGAGGCAATTTTCGGCTAAACCATATAAGAAAAAGCCACCTGAAATCTTCAGTTCTACTTGAAACAAGATTATATATAGAAATACATATAGAGAAACAAAATGAAAACTCCAAGTGAAGAGTTCAAAAGTACATATCAACTTCGATTTACTTTGTTAACATCTTTACCTCTTCAAAGACATCTAGCAGATAAAGTTTGCCAACAATAAGACCAGGTACAGGCCAGTAGAAAATATAGGACCCCAAACTACACTAGGTAATTGCAGCAAGATTAGTGTAAACCAAATGCATTTATTATTTGCAATGTAATCCAATATATTAAGAGATGGCACGCGCTTTATTTTAATTAGCTGTTTCTTTTAAAGGGTTGCTTGGTCCAACTGTCTTGATAAGAAAAAATTGTAGTCATTGCTCAAAATGCTTGTAGCAAATCTAGTTTTAAATTGAAGCAATTTATTCCGAAAATAGTCTACTACCGCAGCAATAATCAATGTGTTTTTCCTTAGCCCAAACTGGAGCTTTCCAAAGACTATTGTTAATTGCCAGTAACTAAATGACTGCTGGTGCCCTTAAATGTAACTCTTTGGCACTTGTTCATTTGTTGTGTTTAACCAAATGCCAGTTTCCCTTAGGTTTTGCTGAGCGATTTTGCTTTACAATTTTCAATATTCAGGGGGTAGAGTCTATCATTTTAACCAAATAACACAAAGGCTAACCAGATTTTTAAAAGGTCTGCACTTTCTCTTTCCATCTTTTGATGTTGAATTGTGCTGAAATGGAATCTTTTTATTTTTTAAATGCTGCCACTCCAGGCAACTTGAACTTGAGCTAAAAAGCAGGTCCCATTTCAAAGGGAAAATGACATTTGCTGGGGCAACACCTTTCACATTGTAATGTAAAGATAAAATACAGCAGTGGGCCCCGAATCATTTCTTTTAAGTGTAACAGAATTTAACCCCTAGTAATTTTGTCCTGACCCAATGTGTATAAGCAATAATAGGTAGCACTCATATTAATGAATGCGTCCAGCTTGGAGCAAAAGA